>NW_004444122.1:2257891-2263463 GCF_000243295.1 Trichechus manatus latirostris | reverse complement strand
TTTTTTTTCTTAATATTGTTAAATGTAATATTGACTCAGAAAAGTTTGTACAGCATAAATTCACTACTCCATGAAATACTATAAAGCAACAATCCAGGTAACCAACACTCAGATCAAGAAGTCGAACATTCTTAGCACGCCAGCACTGTCCCATCCCACTTACGCTCCTCCCTCCCCTCCTCGGGCCTTTTCTAATTACAATCTTCTCTCTCCATCATTCTGACTTCTATGGGAACTACTTCGCTGCTTTTCTTTTTCTTTTTACTGTGTAGTAATGCAACCCTTAACTCTACAGTTTAATTTTTAAATGGTATATAAATGGAATCATGTAGTATGTAGGCTTGTGTCTAACTTTTTGGCTCAGCTTTGTGTTTGTGAGATTTATCTAGGTAGGTGTGTGTAGCTGCAGTTAGGTCACTTACAATATTGTATAGGTTTCCATTGTATAAATATACCAGAAATTAACCATTCTACCCTTTGATGGGTGTTTGGATTATTTCTAGGTATTGATGATTATGAATAATGCTGCTCTGAATATTCTTTGGCATATCTCTTGTTCTATGTGTGTATGCATTTCTGCTGGGTGCAAACCTAGGAGCAGAATTTCTGGATCTTAGGACATGTATATTGTTAACTTTAATACGTACCGCAAACCAATTATTGTACCAATTTACACTTCCACCAGCCATATTTGAGAGCAGCAGCTGCTCTGTATCCTTACCAACACTTGGCATTACCAGTCTTTTAAATTTTAGCCATTCTGTGGCTGTAAGAGGTTCTCTCATTGTGGTTTTAATTTGCATTACTGATGACTAGTGAGGTTGAGCACCTTTTCACGTATTTATTGGCTATTTGGTATCCTCTACTGCAAAGTGCTTATTCAAGTCTTTTGCTTTTTTTTCTATTGTGTGTCTTTCCTTATTCTGGATATAATCTTAAGATACACACACACACACACACACACACACACACACACACAGAGTCAGTTCTTTATATAATACAGGTATGATGATCTTTGTTATATGTATCGCAAATATCTCCACCACCGCTCAGAGGCTTGTCACTTTCTTAGCAGTGTCCTTTGATAAAGAGTTCTTAACTGAATTGTGGTCAAATTTATCAGTCTTTTCCTTATGGTTCATGCTTTTGTGTCTTATTTTTTAAGAAATATTTGCCTACCTAAGGTCATAAAGATATTCTTTTATGTCATGTAGTAGAAGCTTTAAAAAAACACTTTTTAATTGAGATATAACATGCATAAAGTGTGTAAAGTACGTGACTTTTAAGCATACAGCCCAATGCATTTTTACAAATCTATATACATACCCAGAAACCCTGGTGGCATAGTAGTTAAGAGCTACAGCTGCTAACCGAAAGGTCGGCAGTTCGAATTCACCAGGTGCTCCCTGGAAACTCTGTGGGGCAGTTCTACTCTGTCCTACAGTGTTGCTTTGAGTCAGAATCGATTCCATGGCAATGGGTTTGGTTTTTTTTTTTTTTTTTTTAATATACATACCCTTGTAACCACCACCCAGATCAAGACAGATATTTACAGAAAACCGGAAGGTTTCTCTTTCCAGTCAGTTACAATCCCCTCCCCAAGACAACCAGTACTCTAACTTTTGCTTGTATGTTTTTTATCCTATTGTTAGGCATTTCAGGTGTTTCAGTCTTTGGCTATTATGAATAAGTTGCTATGAGCACTCTTATACATGTCTTTTGCTGGACATTGCACATATTTCTCTCGGGTATATATCTAGGAATGGGGTCGCCAGGTCATGGTGTTGATATACATGTAAACCACTCCAAACCTACTGCCTTAGAGTCGATTATGACTCATAGCGACCTTATAGAACAAAGTAGAGCTGCCCTATAGGGTTTCCGAGGCTGTAATCTTTACGGAAGCAGACTGCCACATCTTTCTCCAGCAGAGCAGCTAGTGGGTTGACATATGGGTAGATACTGTCAGATCTTTTCCAAAGTGGTTGTACCACTTTACACTCCCAAAAACAATGTAAGGGAGTTCCAGTTGCTCCAAATCCTCATCAACAGTTAGTATTGTTAAATTGTAAATTTTAGCCATTCTACTGGATATTTATCATTTTGTGGTTGAATTCACATTTCCCTAATGAGTAATGATGTGGCCCACCTTTTTATATGTTTATTGGCTGTTTACATACCTTTTTTAAAAAAAAAAAAGTTGTTTTTTTTTTTTTTTTTAAATTAATCTGTGGAAGTTTTTTATATATTGTAGCTGTGTATCCTTTGTGGGATATGTATTTTACAAATATCTTTTCCCGGTCCATGGCTTGTCTTATCACTCTTTAATAGGGTCTTTTACCAGTGGGTCGCTGGGTGGCACAAATAGTTAAGCACTCAACTACTGACTGAAAGATTGGCAGTTTGAAAACCACTCAAAGTCTTCCAATCCATAACATGTTTTATATCTTTCCATTTATTTAAGTTTTCTTTAATTCCTGTCAATAATATTTAATAGTTTTCTACATAAAGGTTTTCTACATCTTTTCTTAGATAATTGCTGTATATTTAATATTTTTAATGCTATTGTGATGGTATTTTTTAAAAAAATCCTCTTATTATGGAAAAAAATCAAATGTATACAAAATAAACAGAATAGTTCAATGAACCCTATATACCCATCATCCAGCTTTAACAACACCCAGCATTCTGCCATTCTTGTTTCATCTAAACTTTTCCTTCCACCTCCTTTCAATTATTGTTTTCTTATACTTATTTTTTCTTGAGTAAAATTTAGATACATTGAAATGCACAAATCTTGACTATGTAAATTTTACAAATAGATACCCTTGTTTAAAAGAAAACCATGTCAAGATGTGGACCATTCCTATCATCCCAGAAAGTTCCTTCATGCCTCCAGTTCAATCTCACCTGACCCCAGAGCAACCACTGTTCTGATTTCCTTTTCACCTTAGATTACGTTTCCTATCCTAGAGCTCCATATAAATGGAATCATACTGCATGTACTCTTTTGTGTCCAGGTTCTTTCTCTTAACAAACATCTGTTAGATTCATCCATGCTGTTGCATGTATTAGTAGTTCATTCCTTTTTTATTGCTGATTAGTATTATATTGTATGGCTATATGATGTTTTTGTTTATACATTCTTCTGCTGATAGATATTTGGGTTGTTTCCAGATTTTGGCTATAACGAATAAAGTTGCTATAAACATTCATGAGCAAGTCTTTTTGTGTGTGTATGTGGATATATGTTTTCATTTTTCTTGTGTAAATACCTAGAGGTGGAATTGCTGGGTCAAAGAGTAAGTGTATCTTTTTCCCCAGAATTTTATTTTGAAAAATTCTAACATGTACAAAATCAAACACATTTTATAGTGAATGTAAACTTGTATACCTTGAAGAAGTAGATGTTGCCCGGCTACCACCAATGACTCCCCTGACAGGGAGCACAACAGAGTCCTGGACATAGAAGGAGGAAAATATAGAACAGAACTCAAATTCATGTAAGAAGACCAGACTTAATGATCTGACAGATACTGGAGGAACCCCCAAAACTATGGCCCCCAGGTGCACTGTTAACCCAGAACTGTAACCATTCCCGAAGCCTACTCTTCAGACGAAGATTAGACAGAACGATAAAACAAAAAATAACACACGTGGGGAATGTGCTTCTTAGTTCAGTCAGATACAAGAGACCAAATGGGCAGCTCCTGTCCAAAAGCAGGATGAGAAGACAGGAAGGGAGAGGAACTGGTTGAATGGACACAGGGAACCCGGGGTGGAAAGGAGGAGTGTGCTGTCACATTGTTGGGATTACAACTAAAGTCACAAAATAATACGTGTATCAATTTTTGAATGACAAATTAACATGACCTATAAACTTTCATCTAAAATACAATAAAAGAAAAAAGAAATAATGAAAATAATACATATTTGAAGATCAAGGAATATGCCCAGAATTTGAATTGTTTGATGTATGATATATATTCTATTTAAAGAGAAGGTAATACCAAAAAATATATGTGCAGGTATATATGTATATATGTAGGCATATATGTGTATAGGTATGTATACATGTGTGTATACATAGGTGTATGTATATCCATCTAGGTGTCTATATGCACATATATTCATGTATGTAATAAAGCACATAAGGGACACAGTTGTGGATATTTCTTAGGCATAACCAAACACCTCAAGGGACTGAATTTCTGGGTTTGAGGGATTAGAAAGAAGGAAACCAAAGACTCAGCTAAGAAACTAGTCTATAGGACAAATAGTCTACAGAACCACAGCCTTGTCTACATTGAAACCAGAAGAACTTGATGGTGCCAGACTACCACCACCAGCTGTTCAATCAGGGCCACAATCGATGGACCATGATAGAACGGAAGAAAAACGTGGAACAGAACCTCAAATTCCACCCCTCCCCCCCAAAAAAATCAGACCAACTGGACTCGTTGAGGCTGGAGAACTTCCCGAGACTGTTGCCCTGAGATACTCTTCAAACCCTGAACTGAAACTAACCTCTGAGGTCACCTAGTAGCTAAATAATAAACTGGCTAAAAAAATAATGAATATCATCTGTAAGTACTGTACTTCTTTAAAAATTCACCTATATGAGACCAAATGGTCAACAATTATTTTCAAACAAAGATGAGAAGGTAAGGGGGCAGGGAAACTAGATTAATGGAAACGGAATAACCAGAATGGAAATAACGAGAATGTTCACGCATTGTGAAGAACGTAACCAATGTCACTAAACACCTTGTGTAGAAATTGTTGTTTACACTGCTGTGTAAAACTTCACTTAAAAAAAGAAAAATAAATAAATAAAAATAAAGTAATGACTATCCAGAAACATCATGAGGGAGTTTTTCGGGTGATTTTACTGTTCTGTATTCTGATTATAGTGATGGCTATATGAATCTATACATGTGTTAAAATCCATAGTACTGTACACCAAACAAGAAAAACAAATCAATTTTACTGTATGACAATTTAAAAAATGAAAAAGAGAAGGCGATGACTTAAGATCGGGCTCTGAGAGATTAAGTACCCTGAGCTTTTAAATGAGAGTTTGTCGTGACTATCATATTCACTTCTGAAGGCTCAAAGTTATGAATTGTGCAATTAATAGGAATTGTTAAGGAAATTAACCTTACCTAATTTTCCTCATTCTTAAATTAAATTTGTACCACATTACATTGCATTAAATTTGTTGATCTATAACATTTAAAGTCAGTGCTTTAATTGTTCTAAGCCTGAATGTTATGTCTTTCCAATTAAAATATAAGCTCACTGAAAAAAAAATAAACTTGTATACCTAGTAACCAGATTCTACTATTAACATTTTACTCTACTGGTTTTATCAGGTATTTATCCACTTTTTCATTCCTCTATTCATTAATTGGAGCCCTGGTGGTGCAGTGGGTAAGAGCTTACAGCTGCTAAATGAAAGGTCAGCAGTTTGAACCCATCAGCTGCTCCTTGGAAACCCCCTACGGGGCAGTTCTAGTCTGTTCTATATGGCCACTATAAGTTGGAAATGGGTCAGTTGGGTTGATCCACT
>NW_004444122.1:2255972-2257103 GCF_000243295.1 Trichechus manatus latirostris | reverse complement strand
GGAATTAAACGGTATTTACTTCTTTCGTAAGGCTTCCTTCACTCAGCACAGTGTTTTTGGCATCCATCCATCTCGTTGCCTGTATCAGTAGTTTATGCTTTTTATTACTGAGTCGTATTGCATTGTGCGTATATATTACAGTTTGTTTATCCAGTATCCTATTGATGGACCCCTGAGTTGAAAAAGGATGCTAATAAGATTCTTTACAAGATTTTGTATAAACATATATTTTTCATTTTCCTTGGGTAAATACCTAACAATGGAATTGTGAATCATATAGTAAGTATACTTTTAACTTTAAAATAAAATGCCAAACTGTTTTCCAGAGTGGCTGTACCACTTTACGTTCGTATCAGCAAAGAATGAGAATTCCAGTTGCTCCACATCCTCACCAACATTTGGTAAATATTTTTTTAAACAAATTTATTTTTTAACTGCTTATTGCTGGATATAGAAATACAGCAGTTTTTTGTACATTGACCTTGTATCCAGTGACCTCATTACATTTGCTTATTAATCCTAACAAATTATCTATAGATTTGTGTGCATTTCTATGTACATATTAGCATCCTTGAATGATGCCAGCTTTCCTTCTTTCCAACAGGTGTGTCATTTATTTAGTTTTTCTTGACTTATTACACTGGCTAGGCTTTATATCAGCCAGTTCCTTTCAGGGAAAGGAATTTTTGCAAGGTGGTTCCCAAGAAGAGACTTTAATGAAGGGACTGCTTTCAGAGGTGGTAGTATTGTTGTTAGATGCCGTCAAGTCAGTTCTGACTCATCGTGACCCTATATACAACAGAATGAAACACTGCCTGGCCCTGCGCTTTCAGAAGTAGAAACCAAAAAAATAGTTGCTGTTAAGTTGATTCTGACTCATGGCGATCCCATGTGTGTCAGAGTAGAACTACCCCACAGGGTTTTTAATGGCTGATTTTTTGGAAGTAGACAGCCAAGTCTTTCTTCCAAGCGGCCACTAGGTGGACCTGAACTACTAACCTTTTGGTTAGTAGCCCAATGCTTAACCATTTGCACCACCCAGGGGCTCCTACAGAGATATAGATGGAATTAAAGGAGCAAATAAGTGATGGTGAAGCAATCAGAGACTAGCAACAGCAGGAAGCTGTTATC
>NW_004444122.1:2248878-2253861 GCF_000243295.1 Trichechus manatus latirostris | reverse complement strand
TTGCTTACAGATAAGGTCTACTCTCCTTAGTATGGCTTAAAGACCCTTTATGACCTGGCCCCTGCCCACCTCTAGCGCTTCCTTCTCTGGTTGTTGACTGGAGTCTGGAAATATTGAATCCATTGTAGTTCTCCCACCTTCTGTTCTCTTTTCCACCCCTCTCCCTCTGCCTCTATCATCTATCCATACCCCCTTCAGGACCTGTCAAACTCCTATGCGTGCTAAAGCTTCAACTCTGTTATAATCTCATCTGGGAAGCTTTCCAGTTCACCCTGTGTTCCCCCCATCAGGGCACTTGGCATGTGGAATTATGATCGTCAGTGCACCTGGCTGTCTCCCTCACTAGACTCTGAGCAACTCAAGAGCCACACTTTCCCTCTCAAATCCCCAGCGCTTAACAAAGAGCTGTCACAGACAAGGTCCTCCTTAAAATATGAAGGAAGTGTGTTGCAGGCACAGCAGACCCAGCCACCTTGATTTGCAGGTGTTTCCCCGTAAGCAGTTGCTATTGCCATTTACTAGAGGCTTCTGGCTTTCTCATGCCAGGCTGAGCCTTTGGTAATGGTGACTATAGCCATATCCAGCCCAATATTAAGCACAAAAAGAGAGGAGGGAGCACACAGCCTCTACAGGGGTTCCGTTCCTCTGCTGTAGTCCCACATGAAAACACGAGGTGGCGCCCTGCGGAGGCCTATTGGTAGGCTCTATATTTTTCCTGGATGATCAACCTGTCTAGCCCACCAACAGCCAAACAAAAAAAAAAACCCGTTGCTGTGGAGTCGATTCCGACTCACACAGCAACCCTGTAGGGCAGAGCAGAACTGCTCCATGGGGTTTCCAAGGAGCGGCTGGTGGATTCAGACTGCCGACCTTTTTGATTAGCCGCCAAGCTTTTAACCACTCCGCCAGGGCTCCCCACCAACAGCAGGAGCCGTCAAAATCGAGTCACTGAAAAGATTGATACCGGATTTGTTTGTTATAGTGAATAGAGCTAACAAATGTTTGCATTTACTCACTCGTGTCCATGGGTGAATTTAAGAAAAATTTATAAGGAGCATTTTATCTGTTTGTTACAGAGTCAAATAGCCCTGGTTTTTAATCTGGACTCTGCTACTTGCTAGCTGTGCCCTGTTACGTTCTGGATCTTGGATTCCTCCTCTGTGAAACAGAATCAGTAATACCTCTTACGAAGTTTAAAGGAAATAAAGTTTACTAAGTTCTCAGAAGAATGCCTGGCACATACCAGATGTTCAATAAAAACTTATTTTTCTTTTTAAAAGTCCTTATATCACCTTACGTACCTCCTAGACTCTCTGTCTTGTTTTAAAATAGCTTCTATATGTCTAACTGCTCCTTATTCTTGTCTAGGAATTCCCTGAGGGCAGGACTTGTCTGAATTTTCTCCATTTTCAGCACCCAGCCCAGAGCTCCATACATAGCAAACATTCCATAAATATTCAGTGAAAGGATGATACAGTTTATAACAGCATTCTTCCTCTCTCCTCCCTTAATATCCTTTTCCTGGGCAAGATAAAAAGCTGAGCTATTCAGGTCTAAGTTCTTGGCTATTTTTGTTTAAAACACACAGTTGGAAAAATCCAGTAAAACCTGAACTGGTAACTTTGCTTCCAGTGACCCCAGAGGCTGTCTGCCTGCTCATGTCTTCTCCATCTCAAGGGTGTGAAAAGAGCCAGGCAGCCTGTCTGGAGTCATGGGGTTAGAAAGGCGACCCTCCTGGGGCAGACTTGTCTCGCCCTTCAGGTAGACACATGATCACCTTTGTGGGCAAGAGCCCTGGGCTTGGCTGGCAGGGAGGGAGCAGAGCAGAAAGGGTGAGTGGGCTGGGATGGCCCTCTTTCAGTTTGGGCTTTCCTCCAAGTCTCTGTTATCCTGCCAGCCCCTCTATTCCTGCAGGAGGAGGCCCAGGCATCTGCCCTGAGAGAGTTTTCCCTGGCCTGCCCATTCGGGGGTGCCAGCCCACACAGATCTGAAACGGGGAGCAGCCACAAGTTCCCTCTGGTTGAGAGAAGAATGGAGCAGATGACCCTGCAGTATGAACAGTTCACCAGTGAGTGGCAATCAAGAAATGACGAGCTGCTTTGTGTACAGGCCATGAGGTCTTCAGACCTTTGTTTTGAGCCCTAAAATAAAAAAACCAAACCCATTGCCGTGGAGTCAATTCAAACTCACGGGCGACCATATAGGTCAGAGTAGGACTGCCCCATAGGGTTTCCAAGGAGTGCCTGGTGGATTCGAACTGCCAACCTTTTGTTTAGCAGCCGTAGCACTTAAACACTATGCCACCGGGGTTTCTTCCTTAATATGCCCAAAGTGCTGCAGAACGCAGTTCACTTAATGAAACTGGGAGAAATATCCTCTGACCATTAATTCGTCTGTACCTGGAATAGAGGAGTCCCTGGGTGGTGTGAATGATTAAGCATTCGTCTGTTAACCGAAAGGTTGGTGATTCAGATCAACTCAGAGGTGCCTTGGAAGAAAGGCCTGATGATCTGCTTCTGAAAGTTCACAGCCATGAAAACCCTATGGAGTGCAGTTCTACTTTGACACGCATGGAGTCGTCATGAGTCAGAATTGACTCAATGCCAACTGGTACCTGGAATAAAGTCCCGAGGGCAGGCTTAGCTGTAGAGAAGCCCCAGGAGGAGGCCTTCTTACAGCCCGTAGCTTGGCTAACAGTTTGTCTTCTCCTGTCTGTGACTGTTTTTTTAAACATATGTGATAGTTCAAGTGACTGAGAAATGGGAAGTGGGAGTAGGAGATTCTGGAAACCACCCTTCCTCCCCCCACGCTTTTCTGATGCTGAAGCTTTATGGCTGCTGACTACCGTTGCTGGGGATAGGGGTGGGACTACCAAGAATGATAAAGGAAGGGAGTTTCCTTTGGAAGGCACCTTTTATTACACTGGAGGGATGACCCGCCCCCATAGGGTACTAGAAACAAAGGTCTTAAAGACACTCAAATTCAATTTAATTTAAATTCTTTAAAACCTTGTTTGCCGTGGAAAATTTTAAACATACACAAGAGCAGACAGAGTAGTATAATGAACCCCCATAGGCCTTTCACACAGCTGCAGAAATTTCCAACATTTTTCACGTCTTATTTCATCTCTCCCGCAACTTATTTTTCTTTATTTTTGCTAGAGCAGTAGCAAATCTTTTATTTTAGGAGGCTACAAAGCACTTATAAAAATCTCTGATAAAGATCAAACAGAGAGTTGATGGAGCTGGCCGGGAATTTGGAAATGTTGTGGCCTAACTTTTCTAGAGAGAAACTGAGGCCCGGAGAGGAAGCTGGGCACAGGGAGTCTGAGGCTGAGCCTGGACGACAAACCAGGCCTTTGAGGTCCCAGAGTCCAGCACTCTTCCTGCTGTAGGCAGGCAAGGAGCAGCCATGGAACTTTGCAGCAGAATCTACCATGAAAGAGGGAAACTTTTATGAGAACCTCGAAAGATTCCCAAATCCTGAGAGAATAATGAAGCAGTTTACACTATACAGAGCTTTAAAGTTTGTAAAACACCGTGGTTTGGTTAGTACCTTTGATCCCCACAACATCTATGAACGGCAAGTGCCATAGAACGGGAAGAGGAGATTCAGGAACGCAAAGGGATGTAAGCTAGTGGCAGGGCCAGGCTAGCACCCAGGTCTCAGAATGTCTGTTCTAGCCCAGGGCCTTTCCCTCTGCTAGGCTGTGTCCCTGCTGGAAGGTGGGGTACTTCAGAGCTGGGCCCTGTGCTCTCCAGGACCTGGTGGCCTTGGGACCTCAGGTATCCCTTGCAATTTTGCCCTAAGAGGTCAAACCAAAGTGGCTTTGTGAAGGGAGGAAGTCTGGCCTCTTTCATGAGATCCAGTCATTACTGAGATGCATTGTGGATTCTGGTTCAGGACAGGCAGCAGGGCATTCCCCGCAACACAGGGGCACCTTCCCTAGTACTAGTGGCTGAAGGTGATACAGGCAGAGGGAGGGGATGGAGTATTCCAGCAGCTTTAGAGCATGGAGGGCTACGGCATGACCTGGAGCGAATTTTTCCCTCACTGCCCAGACGGGCAGCATTGTAGGGGCAGGGCAGAGGTAGCACTTTAGTGCTTCAGGCAGTGTGAGGGCCGCTTCTGAGGGCTGTGGCAGTAAGGCCAACCTTGCCCATGTTGTCCTGCACAGTACCATACTCACATGCACTCTGAGTCCAAATATCCAACTTTCAAAGGGTCTTGGGACATACAGAGGCATGGTCAGCAGGGGAGAGGCTGCTGCTTCCCTCCTCTGCCCTTAGGTAGAGGAGAGTAGGGGTAGCAGAGGGGCTCTCCCTGACCGAGGGCTTACTGCGGGCCAAAGTCCTGTGCTAAGGATGGATAGAGATAGAGATAGATAAGAACGTCCCTGGATGGTGCAAACGGTTTGTGCTCGACTACTAACCTAAAGGTTGGCAGTTCAAACCCACCCAGTGGCACCATGGAAGAATGGCCTGGCAGTCAGCTTCCATAAAGATCACAGCCAAGAAAATCCTATGGAGCAGTTCTACTCTGTAACACATGGGTTGTAACACATGGGATCGCCATGAGTTGGAATCAACTCAACAGCAACAGATATGGTCTTTATAGGTATTTTATAGATACAGATAGATAGACAGACAGACTATTTTGCTGGGTGGTGCAAATTATTAACATTTAAAAAAATTTTTTTTATTGTACTTTAGATGAAGGTTTACAGAAGAAATAGTTTCTCATTAAACAGTCAGTACACTTATTGTTTTATGACATTGGTTAACAACCCAACGACATGTCAACACTCTCCCTTCTTAATCTTGGAGGATCTTTTTTTTGGTGAAAATATACATAGCCAAAGTTACACCGTTTCAAAAGTTTTTACATGTACAATTCAGTGACATCGATTACATTCTTCCAGTTGTGCTGCTATTCTCACTATCCTTTTCCAAATTATTCCATCACCATTATCTTCAACTCACT
>NW_004444122.1:2242106-2243349 GCF_000243295.1 Trichechus manatus latirostris | reverse complement strand
GGCCAGCCTGCTTGCAAAAGCCAAATGCTGCCAACACTTCCCAGAGTTTCATAAAAATTTCACTTTGGCCTTAGGTACACCACTAGCAATATCATGCAGGATTTATTTTAAGGTAGTTTCAAAGCTGCCAAAAATGGGCATTTTTCCTGTTACAGTCAATTCATGGTATAGCTTCTTTGTACATTGAAAGCAGCTGTTTTTTGCGTGTGTGTAAGAAGAGGGTACTTAGCAAAATAAAACTGGGTCATTTACACGGTAAAAGAATTACCTGTTGGACTTGACATCATTCCCATACTCTCTTACTTTCCTACTCCCTTCTCAAAAATTTAGTCTTCCCTTCCAAAGAAATAGTCTTTGGTAAAAGTAAACATTTTCAAATGGATTTTCTGCCATGAAAATCTTGCTAAAACCTTGTTCTAACACAAGCCTGTGTGCCACATATTCCATGTGGCTGTGTTGTTAGTTTGCTGTGGTGGAGTCGATTCTGACTCATAGTGGCCCCGTGTACGCGGAGTAGAACTGCTCCATAGAGTTTTCAAGGCTGTGACCTTTCAGAAATAGATCCTGAGGTAGGTTTGAACCTTCAGGCTAGAAGTTGAGAGCTTAACCCTTTAGGCCACACAAGGATGCCATAAATTCAAAGTAATGCCTCATTAATGTGCAATTCTTTCCAATAAACCTCAAGGCAAGGCCTCAGATTTTCCTATTATAATAACAGATAATTATTTCTGTTATTTTTTACTCTTAAAGTTTGTAGAACATGTGTTTAAAGGTTAGACAGGCAAAGTTAGTGCAAACCTCATCTCTGCTGGTAAGTTAATTGGAAAATGGAATCCCAGACATTAATCTTTGTTTTTTGAGGCAGAATATCTTTGCAAGAGCACCAGAAAGGAAGGTGTTCTTCACTGCCTCAAAGGCTACAACCCGTTTTCCAGGGGTAGCTTCTTTGTCCCCAGTCAGGCCCTGTCAGCCTTCTTCTTTTCGTGAGGCATCATTTCAAGGGCATCAAAAAGAAAGTTCTCTTTGGAATCGTTCATGTAAGTGTCAATAAAGAGACTACATTTCAGAATGCATGCTTACAGTGTTTTGTAAAAAGCTGGCACTTCCAATTTGAACCACATGATTGGCGTTGGTGGGTGGAAAAATTTCTCAGAAGAAAGGAAGCGCTATTTCTAAAAGAAGGGAAGGGTGCAGGGCAGATAAAACAGTAGATTTCCGCTGCTATTACCAGATCAGGAAAGAT
>NW_004444122.1:2239128-2240790 GCF_000243295.1 Trichechus manatus latirostris | reverse complement strand
TGAATGACTATTGCTATATGGTACTGAGTTTGGGGGTAGTTCATTAATCAGCACTATTGTAGCAGTAGCCAATGGATACAGCTAGTAATAGAAGTCCTAGTCCTCCGTAAAACTGCCCTTGCCAATCTGAAGGCGAAAGCCATAGTTTGGAAAAATCTGGCAATTCCTTACACTCTGCCCTTTACACTGACTTCTGCTGAGAAGGCTTCCCCCTTACAGACTCTTTAAGGCTCAAAGGATGGCAATGTTTGCAGTATAAAGTCATCCTTCTACTCTTTCCCCAGTGCTACATCTGAGCCATTGATGCTGCTCCTATTTTCCACCAAATCCGTCAAATCTGTCCCCTAAGGGTCTCTAAACTCTTTCTGCTCCTCTTTGTTTATTGCTATTATCCTGGTGGCACAGTGGTTAAGAGCTACTTCTGCAAACCAAAAGGTCGGCAGTTCAAATCCACCAGCCACCCCTTGGAAACCCTATGGGGCAGTTCTACTCTGTCCTATAGGGTTGCTGTGAGTCGGAATCCACTCAACAGCAATGAGTTTGGTTTGGGTTTTTTTTTTGGTATTATCCTGGCTCAGGTCTTATCTCTTGCCTAAATTACCTCAAGAGACTCCTAGTACTCAGAACATATAAGGAACTCTTTAGCTCAATAGTAAGAAAACAGACAACTCAATTTTTTTTAATGTTCAAAAAGTTTGAATATACAGTTCACAAAAAGAAGATATGTAAATGTCCAATAAGCACACAAAACATTCAACATTATTAGTCATTATGAAGATGCAAATTAAATACCACAATGAGATATCATTGAACACCTACCCATAATGGCTAAAATTAAAAGATTGACAGCATCAAATGTTGACAAGGATGTGAAACAGAATGCTTACAAGTTGTGATAAGAGTGCCAAATGGAACAGTAACTTTGGAAGAAAGTTTGGCAATTTCTAATAAAGATAAGTTCACCCTTACAAAAACCAAACCAAAACAAAATCAGCCACTTACCATATAACCCAGCAGTTCCACTCCTAGATATTTACCCGAGAGAAATGGAAATGTATATCCATGCAAAGACTTGGACAGCCACTTTGAAAAACAGTTTGGCAGTTTCTCATAAAGTTAAACACACACTAAATCACCCAGCAATCTCACTCCTAGGTATTTACCTAGAAGAATTGAATACTTACGTTCACAAAAAAAAAAAAAATCTATATGCAAATGTTTATGGCAGCTCTATTCATCATTGCCCAAAACTGTAAACAATCCAAATGTCCATAAACAGAAGAGTGGACAAACTGTGGTATGTCGCAATGGAATACTACTCAGCAATAAAAGGGAATGAATTACTGATATACTCAACAACATGGATGAATCTCAAAATCATTATGCTAAGTAAAAGAAGCTAGATACAAAAGAGTACATACTATTTGCTTTTCATTATGATGAAACTCTAGGGTAAAAGAATTTAACCTATTATGACGGCAAGCAGATCAATGGTGGCCTGCAGCCAGAGGGTAGTATGAGATGGACTGCAAAGGGGCACAAGGAAATATTTTGGGGCGGTGGAAATGTTTTATATCTTGATAGTGATGTTTACATGGGTGTTTACATTTGTCAAAACTCCCCAAAGTGTACATTTAAATTAGGCAGATTTTTATATTTGTA
>NW_004444122.1:2235854-2237589 GCF_000243295.1 Trichechus manatus latirostris | reverse complement strand
TTAGTGTATTTTGAGGCCTTGGCTCTCACACAGAATTGCCCTCAAGGGGCTTGGTTTCACTTACGATCACCAAGCACTTCTGCTTCCTTGGTTTGTGTTGAATCTTTGCCATTCTGTTTAGGGCAGTGGAAAGTCCAAGGCTGTCTACACAAATCACTTCAATGTCTTATCTAAATAACCTTTCCTCTGGTACTTCCCCCAAAATGACATTTGGGGAAAGAAAAGAAAATTTTGCTTTTAGCTTTGTGGAGCTTCAGAAACACTGAGAGAGTTTCAGCCATTTCAGTGTTAGTGTGACTATGAAGTAGGCTATTTGTAAAGTACTCAACATTACTAGCAATTCTAATAATAGAATCCAGTCAACATCTATTATATACCTTTCATGTGGCAGATACTGTGCTGGGTCTTCCGGAGGAATCAAAGACAAATAAAACAATCCTTGTCCTAGGGGAGCTGCCAGTCTAGAGACTAGTGAAGGGTACAAGGAGCACACCAAAACTGCTGCATAAGATACACCAGAGACTTGCTATTCCATAGGCAAAAATTCCCATGGGAATAGATACTAAGAGATTTTTTTCCTGGCTAGCTTGAGTAGGGAAGTCTTCATTGGACTGGGCTTTGAAGATGGAGAAGATTTGGAGATGCAGGGATGAAAGAGAAAGGCATTCCGGCCAGAGGCA
Source organism: Trichechus manatus latirostris (assembly GCF_000243295.1). NCBI lineage: Eukaryota > Metazoa > Chordata > Mammalia > Sirenia > Trichechidae > Trichechus > Trichechus manatus. The sequence goes on along the minus strand of NW_004444122.1, from coordinate 2,236,909 downwards.
ACAGGAAGCACAAAGTCCTGGAGCCAGGAAAGCACCAGGAAACGTCAGGGCAGGGCAGGCAGCATGGGGGCTGGGGGTGGGATGGTGTCGGTTGACTAGGTAGGGTGCACTAGAGTATGAGGAACCTTTCAGGAGTTTGGGCTCCTCTTTGTGGGAGACCTTGGAGGATCCTGAGCTGGTTAGTAGGATGATGAAAACCCAAAACCAAACCAGTTGCCATTGAGTCGATTCCACCTCATGGCGACCCTATGGAAGTCAGAGTAGAACTGTGCTCTGTAGAGTTTTCAACGGCTGATTTTTCAGAAGTAGATCACCAGGACTTTCTTCCGAGGTACCTTTGGGGGGACTCAAACCTCCAACCCTTCAGTTAGCAGCCAGGTTTGTTGACAGTTTGCACCACCCAGGGACTTCATGGGATGATCCATGGGTATTCAAGGGGTATTAAGGTAAGATTCAGAGAGTAAGAGGGACTGGTTTGAGCACACATCTGCACGCACAGGAGGGGATGAAGAAAGACAAATTATTAATGTTTACGTGTTGCACTCGGATATTTTTATATAGGAACATCCCATAGTTTAACCTTCTTTCTGGCTTTCTCCTCGTCCTCCTCCCTTTTCTTTTGGATCTTGTTTGTGGTCTCTGTAACCTTAGTTAGACCATCCTACCCAACTAGCCAGGTTTTGTTGACACCTCTCTCCTTCCCTCCCTGCCTGTCTGGCCCCTTGGTTCTCAACTAATTTCTCCCTCTAGTCACTCTTCAGCCTCACTCCCAAATATAACAGAAAAATTAGAGAAACCCTGTTTGCTTGTTTTGCACATAGGATGTCCTGGGAATCAGGCCCCTCAGGTAGAAACCAAACTCTCACCAGGCTCCTCAACACACTGGGCCTCTGGTTTTCTTAACGGAGAATGGGCTTGCCACCACAGTATTTCCGATCATCAAGGCTTGGCTGCATGGAAACAAGGCAGATAACGGGGAAGGACATGCAGGTGGCTTCTTGTGCTTATTTCCCCTGTCCCCTTTGTGTTACTATTGATGACGATTACAAGGCAAC
>NW_004444122.1:2233246-2234341 GCF_000243295.1 Trichechus manatus latirostris | reverse complement strand
AGAGAGAAGTGTTCTATGCTTCCTCCTCTTGAATTTGGCAGGCTTGTGAAGCCCTCGTGGCGCAGTGGTTAAGAGCCTGGCTGCTAACCAAAAGGTTGGCAGTTCGAATCTACCAGCTGCTCCTTGGAAACCTTATGGGGCAGTTCTATCCTGTCCTATAGGGTCGCTATGAGTTGGAATTGACTTGATGGCAACGGGTTTGTGTTTGGGTTTGGTTTTGGTGATTACTTCTACCAATACAGTAGGGTTGAAATGATGCTCTGTGACTTCTGAGACTGGATCTAATCGACCTTTCAGCTTCTACATTTTGTTCTGGAACATTTGCTCTTGGAGGCTTGAGGCACCATGTGAGAAGTCTGACCAACCTGAGGCTGCCCTGCTGGAAGACCACAAGGAAAGGGTCTGAGATACATGAAGAGAGAAGCACAGCCAATCCCCAGCTGTGCTAGCCACAGCTTTTTGAGCCATTCTAGTTGAACTCTAGACATCATGGAGCAGAGATGAGTTGTCCCTACCAAAGCCTGCCCATATTTCAGATTCATGAGCAAAATACATTATTATTGTTTTGAGCCCTTCGTTTTTTGGGTTGTTTTTTTTTACAGCAATAGATAACTGGAACATACATGTATAAATATGACAATTAATGTAAACACAATGATATACTTGAGATTGTATTTCACATATACGTACATGATGATAATTGCAATAATGTAGCCCAAAGCACTTTACAAATGAAAGATGTTGTTAATTAATTATTAGAATGATTTATACTCTTCTTATTGTTATTCTCATGACAAACACTAATAGTTCCCTTGGCCCTAGCCAGGCCTCCATACTTCTTCAGTAGAAAATTCTAGACCAAATGAGCATAGAGAAAAACCTGGCCAGGCCATAGGTACTGGTTAGGTGTGTGATTATCACCACGTTCCTTCCCTCTGCCTCCCAACCCAACATAGATCAGTGTCACACATGTACATTTCCCAGAACCTCAGAATTGTTCTGTGGCCTGAAAACCTGGCTCTGTGGCCTTAGCATGGCATTATGAGTTCCAGGAAGGGCCCCCATATTTGAAGCTACTGTAGCAACTAGGCCTCC
>NW_004444122.1:2229462-2230819 GCF_000243295.1 Trichechus manatus latirostris | reverse complement strand
GTCACTTTGAGGACCAAGGTGTGCCTGACCCAACCCATGGTATTATTTTCAATTGCCTCATGTGCACTTGAAAACTGGATGATGAATAAGGAAGACCAAAGAAGAATTGATGCCTTTGAATTATGGTGTTGGCAAAGAATATCGAAAATACCATGGACCACCAGAAGAATGAACAAATTTATCTCGGAAGAAGTACAGCCAGAATGCTGCTTAGAAGCGAGGATGGCAAGACTTGGTCTCACATACTTTGGACATGTTATCAGGAGGGACCAGCGTGGCCTCCTAAACTGTGAGAAAATAAATTTCTGTTTGTTAAAGCCACTGTGCCATTTCTGTTATAGCAGGACTATATAACTAAGATAAGAGGTGAAGATCAAAGGAAGATATTCTTGTCTCCCTGTATCACTCTGACTCAAGTACCAAAGCACCAAGGGTGATATTGCCAGAGCGACTCTGAGAGGTCCTTGTTCCCTGTTCCCAGGTCGTTCTCTCGTCTCCATTCTATGCTTGGTAAAGTAGATGGTCAATGAAAAAGAGGAAGACCTTCAACGAGATGGATTGACACAGTGGCCGCAACAATAAGCTCAAACATAGCAACGATTATGAGGATGGTGTAGGACTGGGCAGTGTTTCGTTCTGTTGTACATAGGTTTACTGTGAGTTGGAACCGACTCGAAGCCACCTAACAATGACAACAACAAAAATTTCACCATCTCTGCCAAATATTTCTCAGAATTGCTGCCAACACTAAAAGATTGCATTTTACCTCAAATTGTGTACTTGTGAAGTTATGCTCTTACTGGATAAAGAGTTGACTGGGAAGCCAAATTCCACATTCATGTGTAAAAGAACAATGGGGAACTAGAGTTGATTAAGCACCGATTTTGTGCCAGGCATGGTGGTGAGTACTTTGCATAGATCATTTCTTTTTACTTCACATCAACCTGTATTTTTTGCTTCAGTATTTGTTGCCTCATTTTACACATTAAGCACAAACCCATTTTACAAATTAAGCATAGTGAGTAAGGGAAAAGGAATTTTGCTAGGATTGAGTCCAGGTGTTTGGACTCCAAGTCCAGTGTTCTTTCTGGCCCCACATTTTCTAATCCATACATTGGATAGTTTACCTGATTTAGGAGCACGAACTAAGGGTTCTGGCTTGAAGCACAACTTTGTTCTATCTATCAAAAGTTCTAGAGTACATGAGAGGTATTGCGGATTGAACTGTGTTCCCCAAAAATATGTGTTGTAAATCCTAACCTCTATGCCAGTGGTTATGATCCCATTTGGGAATGGGTTGTCTCTGTTATGTTTATGAGGTAGGATTAGTGTAGGGGGTATCCTGAGTCAATCTCTT
>NW_004444122.1:2218285-2219425 GCF_000243295.1 Trichechus manatus latirostris | reverse complement strand
GTGTTATTGTTCACTTTATAGGCCCATCTATTGTTTGGCAGAAAGGTCATCTCCAAGAGTGTGTTCTGTGCCAGGTTTGAAGGGTGTCTAACAGCCATAGGCTTGGGGGTTCTACCAGTCTCTATCAGACCAGTAAGCCTGGTCTTTTTTATGAATTTGAGTTTTGTTCTACATTTTTCTCTCCCTCTGTCCAGGACCTTCTATTGTGATCTTGATCAGAGCCGTTGGTAGTGGTAGCTGGGCACCATCTAGTTCTTCTGGTCTCAGGCTAGTGAAGACTGTGGTTTGTGTGGTCCATTAGTCCTTTGGACAAATTGTTTCCTTGAGTCTTTTATTTTCTTCATTCTTCTTTGTCTGGACAGGAAGAGATCAATAGTTGTAACTTAGATGGCTGCTCGCAAGCTTTTAAGACCCCAGACATTACTCACCAAAGTAGGATGTAGAACATTGTCTTTATGGACTATGTTATGCCAACTGACCTAGATGTCCCCCGAGACTGTGGTCCTAAGCCCTTAAGCCCAATGAGCCAGTCCCTCAAGGTGTTTTGTTATGGTGAAGCAGTTTTCATAACTTTGCCCCCACATGCTCTGCTATGTAGATGGATATATTTGCAGCATGTACAAATATTTCTGTAGAAACATCCTCTGCCAAACCTATATATGCTCATGGGTGTACTCCCATATGCCATCCCACATCTTTTAAGCTTACGTATCAACCTATGTATCCACTTGTAAATTATTGTTTGTTATTACTGTCATTGCAAGACTGGGTATGTAATCGTATTTACCATTGTTTCCTTAAGGAGCCTGGTGGCACCGTGGTTAAAATGCTCAGCTGCTAACCAAAATGTTGTTGTTTTTTACCTACCAGCCATTCCTTAGGAGAAAGATGCGGCAGTCTGCTTCCATAAAGATTAAATGCCTTGGAAACCCTATGGGGCAGTTCTACTCTGTCCTATAGGGTTGCTATGAGCAGAATCGACTCGATGTTTCTTTTTCCTCTTGCTTTCTTCCCAGTGTCTTGCTTTGCTTCATTCATGTTGTGCTGACATCTCCCTTATTAGGTAGTGCCTTTCCCTTCACCCAAGTTAATATGTGTCAACTCTAGTTAGTGATTTTCCCTTCCTCCCCCTCCCATCCC
>NW_004444122.1:2215010-2217016 GCF_000243295.1 Trichechus manatus latirostris | reverse complement strand
GCTTTGGGTGGCATTGACATTTTCACAATGTTAAGTCTTCCTATCCATGAGCATGGTGTGTTCTTCCATTTATGTAGGTCTCTTTTGGTTTCTTGCAGCAGTGTTTTGTAGTTTTCTTTGTATAAGTCTTTTACATCCCTGGTTAGGTTTATTTATAAGTATTTCATCTTTTGGGGCTATTGTAAATAGTATTGTTTTCCTGATTTCCTTTTCAGCGTTCCCTATGTTAGTGCAGAGAAATCCAAAGGATTTTTATGTTGATCATGTACCCTGCCGCTTTACTGAATCCTTCTGTTAGTTCCAGTGGCTTTCTTGTAGAATCTCTGGGATTTTCTATGTATAGGAGCATATTATCTGCACATAGGAATAGTTTTACTTCTTCCTTACCAATTAGGTTGCCTTTTATTTCCCTTTCTTGCGTTATTGCTCTGGCTAGGACTTCCAGCACAATATTGAGTAAGAGTGGTGATAAAGGGTATCGTTGTCTGGTTCCTGTTCTCAAAGGGAATGCTTTCAGTTTCTCTACATTGACAATAATGTTGTATATTTATTTTTATATAATGGTTTTAAGAAACAAATAGCATCATTAAAGGGAAAGTTTTTGAAAAGAAGAAAAATCAGTCCACCACCTTAACATAGCCACATATGCACATTATGTGCAATTACAATTAAGGAATACACGAAAGTTTTTTCATGTAACATTATATTATAAATGTTTTCAACACTGCCTTACATATTCCATGTTAACATTTCTAATAGCTACAGAATATTCCACCAGTTTGATGCATCACAGTTTAATTAACCAATTCTAAATTGTTAGACATTCAGGTTGTTTTCCATTTACCTCTTTTAGAAACAGTGCTTCAATACTGAACATGGGTATGGGTTTTCCCCATATTTTAGAAAACTGTCTCATGATCAATTTCTAATAATGGAATTACTGGTCAATGAGATATGAGTATAATTATGCTAGTCATACATATTGGAATACATAGTGCTTCCCAAAAAGATCGTGTTAATGTAACAAGGTCAAAACAGTCTTACGCTGGCATTGGGTGGTACTATTGAAAATATTTAAAAGAGACTTAAAATTATAAGATGAATTTAATAGATTTCAAAAACAATAAGACTGTATTAAAATGTGAATTTTGTTGACTGCTGGTAATGTTGAATTTTTTTCTCCATATACTTGTTAATGATTCATAGCTGTGTCTCCAATAGCCTTTGCTTTTTCAACGATTGAGGGCTTGGTGACTTTCTCTTGTGTTTGAATGAACTCTTTCATGGTAAATGTAAATATTTTGCTAGTCTGTTCTTTTAATATTTATTTATTTTTTCTTTTTATTGTGCTTTAGGTGAAAGTTTACAGAGCAAATTAGTTTCTCATTCAACAATTTATACACAAATTGTTTTGTGACATTGGTTGCAATCCCCACCATGCGTCAACCGTCTCCCCTTCTCCACCCCCGCTTCCCCATTTCCATTTGTCCCGTTTTCTTGTCTCTTCCTGCTTTCTCATCTTTGCTTTTGGGTGGTTAATTTTAATTTTTTATAGTTTAAAAAATGTTTTAATCTTTATACAACTCAATTTGTCAATTTTTCCTTTGTTAGCGCTCTTCACTTTAGAAATTGAATGTATATAAAACATGACATGTTAACTACCCAGTCATAATAGACAAAGATCATTGTCATAATAATAAAAAATCATCTTAGAGTGCCTGAGTATACTTGGCAAATATGAAACTTATGAAAATGAACAATGCAGTGTATGCAAACTTAGAACTTACTGGAAATGTGTGAGCGTGTAAGGGCAGAAGGGGAAAAGGATGAAGAAAGAGAGAGCAACTTCTTCTTTCTGTTGGGGCATGACAGCATATGTCTCCCAGCACGGAGAAAGAACACAACCTACACTAAACACGCAGGCAGCAGCTGGCTTTCTTGGGCAATCTTTCAAAACAAAAGTGCCTCTGACTGGTGTTAGTTTTCTTTGCCAGTGATGCTCATGA
>NW_004444122.1:2212578-2213768 GCF_000243295.1 Trichechus manatus latirostris | reverse complement strand
GAAAATGAAAGTTCTTTGCTTTTTATTACAGCAAACTTTGTTTCCACTGATGTTAAATTTATTCTCTTGTAGGAAAATGGCTTTGTAAAGAAGTTTGAACCTAGATCTGGCTGGCTGACTTTTCTGGAAGTTACAGGAAAAATCTGTGAAACGTTATTTCTCCTGAAGCAATACTATTGACTGAAAAGTACACTCCATATTGTGAAACCTGCCCAGTGTTCCTGACTCTTGCAAGAGCTATTGCCAACACTTACAAATAAACAACTCGATGATGTAACTTGACTTCCCAGAGTTACAGAAATTTTGTATATTAATAATAAAATTTTGTATGATTTTACCATTTTAATAATAAACTACGTGTTTGTTTCTGTATATAATCTGTGTCCTACTTTTTTGGCTCTTCCTGGAAGTCCAGCAAAAGGGTAAAGCAAAATACAGGAGTCAGATACTGAATTAAGGGGATGATGAGCAATCTTAACTCAGCAAATTTGGTTCCAATATGGGAGCACTGTACCTTGTTCTAGATCTCTCACCTTTCCTTTTCCTCCCACAATGCAATCTCTTGGGGCTCGCATTACCTTTCCTAAGAAATTGTTGATCGACCTAATAAAGAAACCAGAGCCCCTCCCTCTCAGCCATGTGCATTATCACAGGGGATTTTAGTTAATTAATGCTTTACTTCCGAGTTGTAGGTATTAATGATGGGAATTAAGACACTTGGACAAGTCAGTAGGCAAATATTTTTGATACAGGTAGCTTTGGCATACTTCTCAAATCACATCTGAGAGGCAACTACCTATGCCACCTGGGGTTTGTGTCTATTGAGGGCAGGGTAAGATTCAACATTTTCTTTGACTTCTTCCTGCCAGGTAACCCCCCTCCTGCACCTTAAGTTTTAATTCATTTTTGCTTTAATCAGAGTTAAGTGGTGGGAATGAATAGTTATGAATGGACATAAACAGGAAGTATGTTTACCAGTGTTTCTACCTGGAATACATTTGCACAAGAAACTTCAAAACAAGGCTCTCCAGTGACCTCTTTAACAAAGTGGCATTGAGAAATCAGTGACTATTTCTGGTTTGGTCTATGAGCTGGACTTTCACACTGTAGTTTGCTGTGTGTTCTGTTTATTACTTTACTTTAAAAAAAAAAAAAGACTTTTCTAAATCTCACCTTTTGCTTCATGCCAT
>NW_004444122.1:2211229-2211969 GCF_000243295.1 Trichechus manatus latirostris | reverse complement strand
TCACATATTAGTAATTATGTTGTAAATCAGACTAGGGATCTGTCTTCCCCATCATCCTGTCTCTGACACAGAAAACAATGGATATTTGGAGATTTGGCAAGGGAGTTCCTTTCCTTGGTGTCCCTTGAAATTAGATACATCATAAGAATTCCTTTATTACCCTCACTACTCTATCATCCATTAGCTTCTCAATTTAAGTTTCCCATGGATTAAGGAAATACAGCAAATACACCCCTGCCCCCACTTCATATATGTAAGTGTGCATGAGGGAATTTATGCAGACGTTAGTTCATTCATTCCAACAGAATTATTTTAGCTGCCATGAAGAAGGTATTTCTGGGTGCTTTAGTGTATGTAGAAAAATATATGATCTCGTCCTTACTTTCTGGGTGTTTAAAATTTAATTCATATGTTTTGAGCATCTGCTGTAATCTATACTTTGTTATGTACTGGGGTTGTAGGGCTGAAAAGATATGGTGGTTGTTGCCCTAAAGGAGCAGAGAATCTAGAAGAGGAAAAGACATGTGTATGTAGAATTGCAGAGCTGCCAGTTAATGATAAAGGTAAACACCAGTGCTGTGAAAACATAGCCTAGGGAAGAGGAACTTTCAATAGGGAGAAGTTTGAGATAAATTTTGCAGGACAAGATGTGAAAGGAAAGATGAGGAAAAATAATTGCAGGGATATTTAAGCAAGATACTGCAGGACATGGGCTTTGGAACTACAATGGCTACACTGGC
>NW_004444122.1:2209299-2211129 GCF_000243295.1 Trichechus manatus latirostris | reverse complement strand
TAGAACTAACTGCCCCATAGGGTTTCCAAGGAGCTGCTGGTGGATTCAAACTGCTGACCTTTTGGTTAGCAGCCTGAGCTCTTAACCACTGCACCACCATGGCTCCAGGTGCTCCATGAAAAAACCAAAAAACCAAACCCATTGCCATCGAGTCAATTCTGACTCATAGAGACCCTATAGGACAAAGTAGAACATGCCCCACAAGGTTTATAAGGAGCAGCTGGTGGATTCGAACTGCCAACCTTTTGGTTAGCAGCCAGGCTCTTAACCACTGTGCCACCAGGGCTCCAGGTACTCCATAGGACCCATCAATTTCACTCTTATGTATTTACCCAAAAGTAATGAAAACATATGTCTATACTACTCATAGCAGCTTTACTTACAATAGCCAAAAAAAAGAAACAACTCAAATGTCCATCAATAGGTGAATGGATAAACAAATTGCGGCATATCTAGGTAATGGAATATTACTCAGCAATAAAAAGGAATAGACTACAGATGCATGCAACAGAGTGGATGAATCTCAAAAACATGTTGAGTGAAATAAGCCAGCCACAAAAGAGCATTATAGTGTATTATTGCATTGATATGAAACTCTGGAAAAGACAAATCTAATATATAGTGACAGAAGACAGATCAGTAGTTGCCTGGGGCTGAAGTGAGGGGGATTATCTGAGAAGGAACATTTTAGGGTGATGAAAACGTTCTATATCTAGATTGTGGTGGTGGTTATGTGGGTATACAAATTTATCAAAACTCATAGAAATGTACACTTACAACAGGTGCATTTTATTGTAGATAAAGTATATCTCAATGAAATTGATTTAGAAAAAAAGCTTTTTTGTGTGAAAAATGATTAACACTTTATAAACAATACAAACAAGTAGGAGATAAATTGTGTTTTTGTTGTTAGGTGCTGTGGAGTCAATTTCAACTCATAGCAACCCTACATGACAGAGTAAAACTGCCCCATAGGGTTTTCTAGGTCAGAATCGACTCACCACAATGGGTTTCGGTTTAATCTTTATGGGAGCAGATTGCCAGGTCTTTCTCCCATAGAGCTGCTGGGCGGGTTTGAACCGCCAACCTTCAGATTAGCAGCCGAGTGCTTAACCATTGTGCCACAAGGGCTCCTTAGGCGATAAATACAACAAAACAAAAAGAGAAATAAATATCATGCCAAATACTAATGTAAAGTGAAATGACAAAACCATGAAGCAGTGTTCATTACTTCCTTTCCCTTGCTATTTAAAAGGAATTTGTCGTATAAAACTAAAGTTTTTGACACTCTACATGGCCCTCCCTGCATGATTGGGCCCTTACTTCATTTGCCCCACTTCATTTCAATTGTGTCCTCCTAGGTGGTCTGTCTCTTCTGCAGCTTCATTAACCTTTTTTCAGTACTTCCCAGATACTTGCACGAGTTGGTCCTTCTGCTTGGAACACTTCCTTACCTCCTCACCTGCTTAATGCTTACTTATTCTTTAGATTTCAGCTTAAAGTTCACTTCTTCAGGGATTCCCTCCCTAATTAAATTTCCCGATTAGTCTCTCAAAACACCATTGTCTCAATTACATTTTATATGTGTAATATTTTAAAATCGCTATCTGTTTCCCCAACAGAGGGTAAATTCTATGAGGGCAGGAACCTTGGCTGTTTTTGCTACCATTTTATCTCAGAGCCTAGTTCAGAGCCTGGTAAATAATAAGAGCTCAATAAATGTTTGTTTAAAAAAATAAACGAATGAGCACTAGTTGGGTTTTTGGAATAGGGAACAAATGAGCTGAGGTGAGGTTGAACATCATGTTCTTAGTAACAGCATGAGATTAA
>NW_004444122.1:2207436-2209199 GCF_000243295.1 Trichechus manatus latirostris | reverse complement strand
CCAGACCCATCACCTCAGTATAAAATACATTTTATCCCATACAAACAAACATACATACACATACAAGAAATAAATTTCACAACACAGTATTTATTCCTGCTAAGTGCAAGAAACTTAAGTGTTTTCTATTTATTCTATTTCATGACCACTGTTGATTTCATGACTAACCAATAGATTATGGCCTGAAACATCAATATAAAGCAAAGGTGAAAGAAATGTATTGTGACTACAACAGTGTTTTGCCATAGTGAATGTTCAGTAATGGTATTAAGTGATGCCCTTTTCCTTATAATTAAACAAAAACTGTATTTATTCATATTGGCACCTTTTTTATAATTTAGAAATATGTATCAGAAAAGTAATAAGTGTATGATAAAGAAATTCAACCTTTTACTATATCTTGATGCCAGACTAAATAAGATGAGGAAATTGGTGCCTTTTTACTTCTTTTTTCTACTCCATCTTAAAATCTCTGATACCTATATTGTTATATTACCAAGTTTTATAATATTCTGTAACTATAATGAGTCTACTGAGCATTATGTGTGGCTGATTTATAGATCTGAAATTCCAGTAGACAACATTTAAAGTATTTTGAATATGTAAATATTACTTACTGTAGAATCAAGTTTAAGACTGAATCCGTAAGAAAAGGATATATAATTCTCTGTCACTAGATATGTGTAGCTTGTGGGAGGAATGTTTTTAAGAATCAATACCAAATATTTTCTTTTTGTCTTAGACTCTACTGATTGCCCAAAATCATGCCATGTTTTAGCTTATACCTGTTTGGACCATAATTATCTAATGTAACTCTTTGTTTTTATAAGAGTTTCTAATTGCTTTTATTTTTTCTTTTTGACGGAAGAAGAATATGCCTTTATGGTATCAATAGATTCTTAGTCATTTTTGTCTGTTAAAATGAATCTTCTTTCTTCTTGAAAGCACTCTAACCTCCTGCTCCTGGTTGGTCTAATTGCCTTCTACTTCTTTGCACTGCCATTGCCCTGGAGTTCCTCTCTACTGTACTTCTTGACATCAATACCTTCCTTTTTTCTTGGAGTATGTTCTTCTTCTTCCTTTTTTTTCTCCCAGAAAATGTGTATGTGAGGTGAACTTTTTAATACTTTAAAAAGTATTTTTAAAATACATTTTAAGCATGTTAGAAAATGTCTATATTTTACCTTCATACTTGATTGATAGTTTGGATTCCAAATTTAAAATGATTTTCCTTGTTCTTTTTGGTACCATTGGCCTCCATTCAAACTGAACACCAGTGTCTTTATTTGTCTAATACGTCTTTATTTGTCTAATATGTCTTTATTTGTCTAATATATCTTTGATTATTTCTTCTTCTTTGGGATTTTCTGAAATTCCTGTTAAGAGTAAAAATCCTTCTGTGTGTTGACATTTTTTCCCCTAATTTTCCTCATTTCTTTCTGTTCTAAGCCTATCTTTTGAATTGTTCTAATTTTGACAATTTTAATTTTTTTTTTAGGTTTTAAAACTTTTTATTTGCATATTAAAAAGTTGCATTCCAATAATTAAAATCATTTGAACAACAACAAAATGACACTCTGATTAAACTGCATTGTACGCCTGCAGGACATGTTGGACCAGCTTTGCTTTTACTATATATATTTTATTCACTGTCATCCCACCCAGCTCATTCCTTCACCAACAGTTAAGTTCTTTTCCTTCCCTGCCAGCCAAACAGGCTAATGGGAGCGGCAGGCGCAGCCTTTGTTGTCAGTAGTTCTCGA
>NW_004444122.1:2205652-2207336 GCF_000243295.1 Trichechus manatus latirostris | reverse complement strand
GTCCCTTTTGCATGTTGAAACTGCATGTGAAGGCCAGCTGGGTGAAACTTGTTTACCCACTGAAGGTCAGGGCCGTCAGCTGCTAGGTGGGTGTCCTCAGACTCCCGCATCTCTAGCCTTCACCCTTTCCTGTGTGCTCTTCCTGTAGGATCATCCCCGACTCCAACTGGCGGTCATCATTTAGAATCTGGAAACTTTCCGCAAAGCGTTCCAAGATGCTGACTGGGAAAGTTTGCTTTGTGCAATCTCATAGAAAATGAAAATAAAACAAACCTATTCTTTATAATTGGTGGTTTTTGTGGTTATTTCTGCTTGAAGATGCCGTTAGGAACACATCATCAAGATGGTTAAATCATTTTTCGATGGTGTTGGTGGGTTTTCTCTGATTCATCTTCCTTTTGACCAAAGGCAGCATTTTCAAGACAGCTGACTTAGCCTTGGGCTATGATTTATTGCCTTAACAGAGAAAATCTAACTGGCTCACATGAGAAGCAAATCCATGACCAATGTTGCCCTAAAATCTTTTTAAGTTGAAGGCAGTTGACTCTGCTATTTGAGCAATAGAAGATGTATATACAGAAACAGTTTAGCATTATAATAAACACTTGCAACACTGTTTTGACACAATTTAATTCCCATTGACCTTGCTTCTTATTTCACTTAGAATAGACAGAGTTAGAAGAGAACTTCCACATCATCTCCCCCATCATATCTACTTACCTACTCTGCATCTGTGCTGGTATATTTTCCTTCTCTCCTATTACAGTGAATAATTGTTCTAAGGCCAACCTTTACACTTGCGCTTTAGACCTCATTCCCCCTTGCCTCGGCAGGAACATCTCTTCGCCTCACTCTTCTGCATTACACAATTCCCCCTCTCTACTGCATCAGTCCTATTAACACACAAACATGCTGTAATTTCTCCTATTGTAAAAACCAAACAAAACAAACACACAATCTTTCAGCACTACCGCATTTTTCTGCTTCTCTTTAGAGATAAACTCCTCAAAAGAAAGCCATCTATACTTGCTGTGTTAAATTCCTCTTTTTCATTGCCTCTTGAATCCTATCCGTCAGACTTCCCTCCCACTATTAAGTTCAAGGATAAATTCTCAGTTTTAAACTTTCTTGACATAGTGGCATTTAACACAGTGGATGACTCTCTATTTACACATGGTTTCATTTGACTTCTGAGGTATCACCTTCTCTTGGTTCTGCTCCTATCCACTGGCCATTCTTCCACTGTCTTCTTTGATGAATCTTCCTCATCTCTGCAAGCTAACTCTAACTCTAAATATTGGCGTGCCCAAGGGCTGGCTCTTGTCTTTCTTCTCTTCTTTATTTACACATACACTCTAGATCTCTCATCCAGTCTCAGGATTTTAAGGATCAATCATATGCTGATGACTCCCAAATTCATATTTCCAGCTCAGATCTCTCCCCTGAACTCCAGATTCATATGTCCAACTGCTGACCTGATATCTCTCTTCTTGGATATTTAACAAGCATATCAAACTTGTTGTTGTTGTTAGGTGCTGTCGAGTTGATTCCGACCCATAGGGACCCTATGTACAACAGAACGAAACACTGCCTGGTCTTGTGCCATCCTCACTATTGTTGCTGTGTTTGTTGAGCCCTTTATTGCAGCCACTGTGTCGACCATCTCATTGAGGGTCTTCTTCTT
>NW_004444122.1:2203009-2205012 GCF_000243295.1 Trichechus manatus latirostris | reverse complement strand
CTCTGTGTCTAACAGAAATTAGTCAAATCTCTATTCTCTTGTTCTCAGTGCTGTAATGGATTTTCTCTTTTGTGCTTCTTTACTATCATATAAATGAGATTTAAGGAAGGATTTAATTCAGTCTCACCCTGAATTTTAACTGATGTTTGTAACTCCTTAGTCAGCTCTTATTTTTCTTTATTCAGCTTTCAAGAAAACAAGACATTTAAGTTTCTCTTCTTTGGGTGTCAAAAGCCTCAGGTCTGCCCAAGGTCTGGGTTTCATTTTCATTTGCTTTACCTATTTCAGGGTTCAAAAAACTTTATAACTTACCAAAAAGGTGTGCTCTGTCTATTTAATTTCTATGTCCCTTTTTGTTAGGAATAACTTGACTTTCTGTACCTGTATCTTTCTGCCAGTCATATTTCGCAGCTGCTTTTGCAGTATCTTTTTCTTCTTAGCTCTGAGAACAGGAAAGAACAGTAAAGGAAGGGGGAAGCAAAAGTCTGGGGAAGCTCCTAAGGTTGGTACTATTCTAGGCAGGGAAAGCTGAGTTCCTGTTTGCCTGATGCATGATTAAATTGAATATGAAGGGATGCTTTTACTCAGGTCCACCTTCTCATAACCTGCCACCTACTTTTGGAGAGTCTTGCCTCTCCAGTACCTCCCACTGTCTGTCTTTGTGAACATATTAAGATCATTTGAATGAAAGAGGTTTAGAAAACAAGATGACGGTAGGTAGAACGAAAAGAATTATAAGGCATGTTCTTAACCTTCAAGAAGCTTACAGTCTGGTTAGGAATACTACATTTTAAGGCACATGAAACAATAAGTTTTAAGTGGTATATTAACTGTAAGTGGAGTAAGAATTCTGCAGAAGTCAGGAAAAGCTAGGGCTTGAGTTGGGTTTTAAATAGGTTGAATTTAGGAGGAGAGAAGCCTGACAAAGGAATAAAGAAGATGGCAGGAGGTTCAGGGTTCAGAATTAGAATAAAACAGAGAAACTAGGAGAACTGCATGGGATGACTGAAGACTACTTAAATGGATAGATAGGGATCAAACTTGTAATTCCTGAGATGGACAACAGGACTCCATAGTGACTTTCTAATGGATATTTTACACCTTCTGGATAGAGTGGGTATGCAGAGAGGTATAAATGGATCAGAGAAGTAGGTGTTGGATTCAGAGCTACAGGGAGTCAGCATTGTCTGACCCACTATACCACTCTGCTTTTTTAGGATGGGAGGATAAAAAGTTGGAGAAGGCTGAAGAAGAAGGGAAGAACTGTTAAGGGGAGTCACTAGTTTTTAAAATTGTAATCTTGGAAAATATGATTGCCATCATTTTCCGTTTAGGTGATTTCCCACAGTCAGTATCAAAAATCCAAAAGAGTTTCCATCTTTCTGAGCATGCAAGATGAAATTGAGACAGAGGAGATCATCAAGGACATTTTCCAACAAGGCAAAACCTGCTTCATCCCACAGTACCAGTTCCAGAGCAACCACATGGAAATGGTGAAATTAGCATCACCTGAGGAAATTTCTTTGCTTCCCAAAACGTCCTGGAATATTCACCAGCCTGCTGAGGGTGAGGTTCGGGAGGAGGCCTTGTCAACTGGTAAGTATTATGGTGTTAGAACTGACATATTAGAATATTGTCAGACTGTGTTGTTAGACTTCTGATCCACCTTTACATTTGGGAGTGGGAGTTGCTTTTCCTATACATTCCAGGATACCCACATTTCCTGAATGTGATGCCGTTTATAGACTATGAGGTATAAACTATAGTAATAGTAAGGTATCAAGATGTTTTTGCCTTAGTACAGACTCTTACCCTAACCTTGTGGGTTGGATTCTACATTTTCCCTGGGTAGTCTTACTGTTTCCCATGGTTTCAGTTATAGTGTATATGCTAATGAGCTCCACATTTATATATCTAGCTCAGATCAGTCAACTACCTTCTGGACATTTCTACTTGGATATCTCCAGGGCATCTCAAACAGCATGATCCTAACTGAGTTGTAT
>NW_004444122.1:2202027-2202909 GCF_000243295.1 Trichechus manatus latirostris | reverse complement strand
CTGTCAAAGTCATGAAAAACATGACTGAGAAACTGTCACAGAATAGACGAGACTAAGGAGAAATGACAAATAAATGCAATGTGTTATCCTGGAATGGATTGGAACAGGAAAAGGACATCAGTGGAAAAAATAGGGAAACTCAAATAAAGTCTGAAGTTTAGTTAATGGTAATATACTAGTGTTGGTTTCTTAGTTTTGACAAGTGTACTACAGTAATGTAAGATGTTAACATTAGGGGGAACTGGGTGAGGGGTATATGGAACTAGCTGTACTATCTTTGCAATTTTCATGTAAATTTAGAATTATTCCAAAATAAAAGTTTATTAAACAAACAAAAACAATCTCTTATTATCTGGATTCTGCTTTTTCACTCTCATCTCATGCTTCTTTCTCCTGGCTCTTTATTGATTAGACATTCTAGTCATCTTTCAATTCCTCTAAAACATCTTGCCGTTTTTAGGCCCTTTGCATATACCATTGTTTCTTCCTGGGAAACTCTCCACTCTTCCCTACCTCCCTGCTCTCATTTACCCTCTCAACTAGTTAATGCTTACTCACCCTTTAGATTTCAGGTGAAAAGTCTTTTCTTCTGGATGGGAGTAGTGGTGGGGAGCAAGTGGAGGTCACCAGGCAACCTCCTGATCTGTCTAAACCAATAGAACGCTCTGTGCAGGCTGACCATATTATGGCTTGTGTGATAGTTCTATTTCTTCCTGCAAATTAGTAGCTGGTTTATGTCAATGTATTGTGCTGTTGTTGTTAGGTGCTGTCAAATCGGTTTCAACTCATGGCAACTCAGTGTACAATGGAACTAAACACTGCTGGGTCCTGAGCCATCCTCACAATCATTGCTATGCTTGAGCCCATGGTTGCAGCCACTGT
>NW_004444122.1:2200129-2201927 GCF_000243295.1 Trichechus manatus latirostris | reverse complement strand
TTTACCCAGCATTACCCAGCAGTCAAAGAGCTAAAAATAAGACAAGCTTAGGGTACCGTTTTATAAAACAATACCTCAAACCTGTCTTAGAGGTGTACATTTTTGACAAGAACTTAAATGGTTGCAAAGACATGCCTTCTCCCAGCACAGCTGTATGCAGTTTTTTTTCATGTTCTGTCTCCTTCTAATATAACGCCATAACCTATAAAACCAATGTGATCAGGCAGTGGGGGCAGGGTCAAAGCTCATTGTAGTAGGGGGATTATCTATTTTGCTACTTTAACTTTTCTCTATATTATCCACTCCTTAGGTTTACTGGACATCTAGACACCAAAAGTACATTAGATCCACCTCCCTGGTGTCCTGCATCAGTAGAACAGATGAATCCCAGAATTGTAAAACACCTTCGTATCTTCGAGGGGAAATATTGTGAGCATTTAAAGACAATGAGACAATAATGGAGTACAGCGTATCTTGGAGTAGCCCAGGCTTATTCATAAGGAAAAACAGGACATTGTGGGCTCTGACATTGTTCACCCTAATGCAGCTACTTCTCCAGACTAGAAAGCCCAGGGTGCTTTCCCAGTTCTCATTGACTCTATCTTAACAGCCCTTCCAGTGCTTGCATCATCTCCGTAACGTCGCTGCTAGTTGAAATTCTGCTTGAACTCCAGTAACCAGTTCCTTCAGAGGCAGCCTATTCCTTTGTAGAACATCTCTCTGACCCTTCTAGAACATCTCCCTTAGGTTGAGCTAAAATATGTCACCTTACACCTTTATCCATTTGTTCTAGTTCTATTTAAGTACAACAATGGGAAGTGTAAGAAAGAAGCATGATCTGTCGTCTTAGTTGCACTTCCTGGTTAGTATAAATTCAGTCCACGTAAATGAGCTAAATCATTTATCTGTGGTTTTTAGCACATCACTTGCAACATAGGAGCTATTCAGTAAATGATAACTATTATTAATTTTAAGCAAGGAAGGCAGAATTAATCATTATATGATAAACTGATTGCTAGCTGAGTATTTAAAATTTTGATAATTTCTGATATTTTCTGAGCATCTACTTTATGCCAGACATTGCGTTAGGTCTAGAAATATATGGTCTTGGACCTCAAGGGGCTGGTTCACAGTCTAAATGGGGAGGCAGAAAATGTATATGAATAGAATAAGTATTCCAACCTACAGTATATGTCAAATGTAAGTGTCAAATGGAAAGATACAGAATATAAAGAATATAGGAGTTGAGGGCTTGGGCCTGAAGAGGAAAAAGCCCACCCCCAAAATTGTTTGTTTTCTTTTTCTTTCTCCTCCACAGCATTTATTCAGGCTGTATTTGTGGCAGTAGTGGCTTTTCCCCCGTGTGTTTTTCTTTGCAGATACTTTCGATCTGGGTTGCAAGGGGAAAGGGGATTATATCTGTAGTTTCTTGTGATTGCAGTCTCGGGGCCGATGCTCTCCGATGTTGTTTATAGCAGTGTTTGAGTAGGCAGTCTTTGTTGTTTGTTATCTCCCAACATCACACTTTGCACTATGGATTTTTACTTGCATCAGCAGCTTAATATATGGCAACTTCAGTGCTGAAGCATAAATCTAGCTTCACATTGTTTGGGACAAGCTGATCAGAGCTCAGATTGTCCTCGGCATAGCCTGTGCACCCTATTTGTCTTTCTAATTTGCTTACAATCTTGAGGCTTAGAAGAAAGTGAGCTTCAGTGTCCTCAGTTGTAATTACAAGTTTCTAAGCAAAAATATTCACAGAGTGTCCTTATATCATGTATAAAGCAAAAAAAAACAG
>NW_004444122.1:2198797-2200029 GCF_000243295.1 Trichechus manatus latirostris | reverse complement strand
GCTCGATAATTTCTGCATGCTGTTAGATCACCTTTCTTTGGAATGGGCACAAATATGGATCTCTTCCAGTCGGTTGGTCAGAAAGCTGTCTTCCAAATTTCTTAATGTAGACAATGGAGCACCTCCAGTGCTGCATCTGTTTGTCGAAACATCTCTGTTGGTATTCTGTCAGTTCCTGAAGCCTTGCTTTTTACCCTTCCCTTCAGTGCAGCTTGGACCTTTTCCTTCAGTACCATTGGTTCTTGTCCATGGGACACACTCAAAATAGCAAGCATTGGTAAATAAACTCAATCTTGGAGTGAGGACAAAACTAAGTTTTAGGTCAATAAATGTAAGGATGAGACCATGGATACAAGTGAATTCAGTGCATGTTTTACCTTTGATGATAGAAACTTTGTCTATTCATTTTTGCCATTCTCTCTCCCAACTTGCCCCTGTTCCCATGCACTTAATCAGCAACTGTTGAACTGAAGGTAAATACAGCCAGCGAGACCTCATAGAAGTTGGTTATTGGATTTTCCTTGGTGACATTATGGCTTTTCTTTTAATTTTCTATAGTGGCTACTTATAGCCACTCTTTTCTGAATACTCCCTAATTTGTCATGTCAACCTTAAAAGGTGACACAGTACTTCTGCTATGGTTTGTCAGTGAAGAGTTCAGTGGGATTTCTTCTCTTGACCTGGTCTTCCATCAGCAGCCTGGGATTATGTTAGTTTAACCAGTTGCTCCCCCACCTAGTTGGCTCTCAAAACAGCATTCACTTACTGATTCAGCACATTTCTCCCTACACTTGCTCCATACCAGGCCATGTGCTGACTAGTGAGGATATCAAACCAAAAAAACTAAACTCATTGCCATTGAGTCACTTCTGACTCATGGCAATCCTACAGGACAGAGTAGAACTGCCCCCCTAGGGTTTCCAAGGAGTGCCTGGTGGGTTCAAACTGCTGACCTTTTGGTTAGCAGCCGAGCTCTTAACCACTACACCACCAGGGCTCCACTGAAGATACAGGGGACTACAAAACATGGTTCCAATTCTCAGTCTAATGGGAAACAACAGCATAGCCGCCAACACACTGTGAGGCAGTTTAGTGTGGGTTTTACAGTTTGTGGGTTAGAGTTCCATTTCTTTCACACAGTAGCTACAAGTCGATATACTCAGCTATTAGCTGAAAAGTTGGAGGTACTAGTCTACTCAGAGGTGCCTCAGAAGAAAGAGGTGCCTCATCAG
>NW_004444122.1:2197604-2198697 GCF_000243295.1 Trichechus manatus latirostris | reverse complement strand
TAGAGTATAATAAGCTCTTTGCAGTCATAACTTTGTCAGTGCTGTTTTTTAAAATTTTTGAATCTTCTAGAAGCTTTGGGAATTCATATGTATGTATTGGTACCTGAAATAGAATTTAAATAATCACAGTGAAGACTTTCTAGTCCTCAACTAAAACATTTTAGTAATTGAATGGAGCAGTGTCAGGGACAGAGTCTTTGAACACAGCATGTACAGCATCTTTACAGGTTGTTCATGATTGGTACTTTTCAGAGGGTTAGGTTTGGTTCATTGAAAGTAATTCAAATTAAATTGATATCATTGTTTTCTTTAATAGGGTTGCATAGCATCTGAAAGAATACAACAAAGATAGTAGATATGAATTTCATCAAGGCATTTGACAGTCATGATACCCTTGAGGATGTTGTTGTGTGCCATCTAGTAGATTCCAACTTATAGCGACCCTATAGGACAGAGTAGAACTGCCCCATAGGGTTTGCTAGGCTGAAATCTTTACGGAAGCAAATCGCCAAGTTTTTTTCCCCGGCAGGGCAGCTGGTGGTTTCGAACTGCCAGTCTTTTGGTTAGCAGTCCGGCACTTTGACCACTGTAGCTGGATTGGGAGCTATGAATTGGCATGTAAACCTTTGGCTGATGAAACTAGATCGATCTAAAAGATTAGTAGGAAACTGAGGCTGTAGCTTCTGTGTGTCAAGGTGAAGTATGTCTGTTTTACCTCTTGTCATACCTTGTGTGAATGGGGTGGGGGGACAAAAGAAGCTGTGGGCAGGGTAGCTGCTGGGCTTGGGATGAGATCAAGAATGCTGTACCTTCTGCATCTCTTAGTCTGTATATGCCTATAAAGCTAAGTAAATGTAGTAGTAATAGATGGCAAGCTTTTTGTGTATGCTGAATCTGAGTGCCAAGCCAAATGTTTAACAACTGCTGGATTGGTACAGAATTTTCCATCTAGTTTGTTGGTATTATTTAGTAATGTTCTGAGGAGACTCTAACACTCCTGCTACCACAAATGACTTTCACAGTGTCCAAGCATGTTATTTTTGTTTAATTGTTACTAAGCCAGGAAATAAGTTGTTTTAAGATCCTACATTGT
>NW_004444122.1:2195810-2197035 GCF_000243295.1 Trichechus manatus latirostris | reverse complement strand
TATCTGTCTTATTACTGGTAATGTTAACATTACTTTCTTAAAGTGGTTTCTGCTAGGTTTCTTCACTATTAAGTATCTTGTGGAAGATGCGTTGAGACTAGGAAAATGTCCTGTTTCTCCTCATTCTTTTATTCACTAATTTTAGCATCTTTTAATAGTTAGTTGTGGCCTGCAATAATTATTACCACGATGTTTGCCTATTCCTCCCATATTTATAAATTATATAACGAAGTGTGTCCTTTCTCTCCTATTTAACTATTCATATCAGTGTGGACTAACTGATATTTATTTTACTCTATGGGTTATAAGACTACCATTATTTTGCTGCAAATTGTCCCAGCTTTGGCTAGTGGTGTAGTGGATAAGAGCTACGGCTGCTAACCAAATGGTTGACAGTTTGAATCCACCAGCCACTCCTTGGAAACCCTGTGGGGCAGTTCTGCTCTGTCCTATATGGTCACTATGAGTCAGAATCTATTCAACGACAATGGGTTTTGGATTTTTGGCCACTGAGAACCCAATTTTGCTCCTGGGTCCCTTCTGACATGCCCCTTCCTTTTTGAGCATTTCCTTACTTTGTGGCACAAGTTGTTCCAGGTTCATCTTGTATTTATCCTGCCCCAAGTCTAGAATAAATCACTTCCCCAAAGAGCCCTGGTTCTTTTTGTTGTAAAATGATATTTTGAAACCAAGATCTGGGTGCTAAATTTCATTGCTACTGGGGTGTCATTGTATCTAAGCTCTCGTATGAACAGAGTTACAAAATACATATGTGTATACTAACACACATATCTACATCTACTTCTGTATCTATCCATCTGTATATATATTAAAACCCATGAATTCATACTGATGTCTCTGATTCCAATGCAACAGCACAGGCTCATTCCGTCCTTCTCCCTTTCCTTATTTGTAAATTGCTTTTCCAAAAAGGAGAAACCTGACTCTCATTATCCACAATATACTTATTTGTTCAATTTTAATACACACATAAAGTAGTTTCACAATTGCTAATTTACACTCGCATTAAACACAAATGTACTAACTGGAATAATTATTTATATAAAGTTCTTTTTGTTTTTAGCCTCATGAGATACAGTCAAAATACTATTTTCCAAAGTTACTCGTTTGTTCTTTTCTCCCCCACTCAGTTATGGTTATGCTGTTTTTGTTAGGTGCCCTCTATTCGGTTCCAACTCATAGCAACTGTGATGGTTAAGGTTGA
>NW_004444122.1:2193114-2194259 GCF_000243295.1 Trichechus manatus latirostris | reverse complement strand
TGTTTAACTTTAATACTTGCAGGGATTGAGAACCCACCGCTTACCAGGCTAGCTCATAACATTTTTAGACCACTTTATAGAAGATTAGAAAGTTGTTCTTTATATTAAAGAATATATTCTTTATATTCTATATAGTATGTTCTTTATATAGATATTATAGTATATAAAGGTTAGAAAGTTATTCTTTATATTCTTTATATCATGTAACTTTTACCTGGTGGTCATTCTGCCCTCGAGAGAAATATATAATCTTTAAGAATTTCACTTGCTGTGTTTGGGGTGGCAGTTACAGATAGGCAGCAGATTTCAGAGATTATTATTATTTTTTTATAGCTAAGAGCTATATAATAAACCAAATTGAAACTACAAGTAAAACATAGAAAAACTTAAGATTACAGCACAGTGCCCTTGTGAGGCATCACCTTTTTCTTCACCAGATTAAATTTCCTTTTTTTTTTTTATAAGCCAAATTTTTGTATGTTGAATGAATGACTAATTCTAATGGCAAAGAAATGTAAACATTATAGTACATAATTCATTGGTGTTTTTTCTTCTTATGCTAATCATTGTCCACAAAGCCATGTATGTATTGCCCAGTTATCCATAAAGAAATGAGCAGAATGAGCCATTATTACTAATGGATGAAGAAGACAGCCATCTATGAGATGGGAATTGAACAATGTCATTCTGACTGCCCATGTTATTATTTTCGTGTAAGGCAATGAAATCCACTGTAAAAAATGTCAGTATTCTTTGGGTGTGAGGAGCTCTGGTGGCAAATTGGTTAAGCACTGGGCTCCTAACCCTCATGTTGGCGGTTCGAACCTACCAGCCACTCCTTGAGAGAAGGATGTGGCAGTCTGCTTCTGTAAAGATTTACAGCCTTGGAAACCCTATGGGACAGTTCTCCTCTGTCCTATAGGGTTGCTATGAGTCGGAATCAGCTTGATGCAGTGGGTTTTGTTTTGTTTTGTTTTCTATATTCTTTGGGTGTAGTAACATAGGAAGTCAGAATTACTCATTAAGAAGTCCTGGGATGAATTAGTTTATCAGATTGTCTAGATCAATTATTTTCAGACTTTAAGACATGCCTTATTAGTAGTTTTTTAATTCAGTTTAGTAGGATTAAATGAGAGAGAGAGAGA
>NW_004444122.1:2190614-2191922 GCF_000243295.1 Trichechus manatus latirostris | reverse complement strand
ACTTTATACAGGTTCTGGCTTTCTTAAGTTTTACTGTATTATAAATCCAACATTAAGTATTATAATTATTGCTTTAAACAATCTTATATTTCGAAAAGAAATTAAAGAAAGAAAAGAAATACAGTCTTTTATATTTACCTTCATATTTATCATTCCCAATGCTCTTTATTCCTTACTGTGAATTGTAGTTACCAGCTGGTGTCTTTTTTTTTTTTTTTTTTAGATGGAAGGACTTCCTTTGGTATTTCTTGTAGGTCAGGTCTGCTAGTAACAAATTCTCTCAGTAGTTATGTATCTGGGAATGTCTTTGTTTTGCCTTCATTTTTGAAGGATAGATTTGCTGAGTATAAAATTGTTAGTTGGCAGGATTTTTTTCCCCCTACAGCACTATGAATATGTTATTTCTCTGTCTTCTGGCCTCTGTGGTTTCTGATGAGAATTCAGCTATTAGTTTTATGAAGATCCTTTGTATATGATGAGTTACTTTTCTGTTGCTGGTTTTAAGATTCTGTCTTTGTCTTTGGACAGTTTGACTGCAATGTGTCTAAGTGTGGATCTTTCTGAGTTTATCTTATTTGGTGATCGTTGAGCTCCTTGGAAAAGCATTTTAATTTTTTTAAATAAAATTTGGGAAGTTTTTGGTTATTATTTCTTCAAATATTCTTTCTTCTTTTTTTTCTCTTTTCTTTTTTTCTGGAACTCTCACATATGTATATGTTGATACACTTGGTGGTATCCTACAGGTCTCTGATGCACTGTTCCTTTTTCTGTAGTCTTTTTTTCTTTCTGTTTCTCAGACTGGATAATCTCCATTTACCTATCTTCAAATTCACTGATTTTTTTTTCTTCTACCAGTTCATATCTGCTATTAGTGAATCTTTCATTTCAGTTGTACTTTTCAACTCCAGAATGTCTATTTGTTTCTTTTTAAAAAAATAATTTATCTTTATTGATATTTCTCTACCTGGTGAAACATCATTCTCATACTTTCTTTTAATTATCTAGACATAGTTTCCTTTAGTTCTTTGACCATATTGATAATACCTGATTTAAAATCTTTGTCCGATAAGTCCGACTTCTGGGATTCCTTAAGGACAGGGATTCCTTGAGCATGAATTGCCCTTTTTGGTTTTTATTTTTCTTATAATCAGGTAAGTATATTTTTCTTGTCTGATAATATCCATATTAATTAATTAACTTTTATCCTTCAGCAAAACTAGTAATGAATGATTAATCACAAAAGAAGTCATGAAAAGAATGAATAATGTGGACATGATACACTAAAACAATTTAACATTTTTACTGCTG
>NW_004444122.1:2188495-2189488 GCF_000243295.1 Trichechus manatus latirostris | reverse complement strand
TTCCATTTAGTCTGTTATCCCTTGCCATCATTAAAAAATTTAAATTTAACAATCATTAAAAAAAATCTCTTAGGAGTTGTTACAGACCTCAGATTGTTCCCTTTTTATGACTGTGTCCTCCAGCTTTGTGGATGCATTGTATTCTCAAATCTCATTTGTTAAAGGTTTCACCTGGAATATGTCTATCTTAAAGGGAGGTATTTGTGCTGATTCTTCAAACTGGTGCTTCCCGCCCCTTACTTGGAAGGCATATAATTTAATTTTAAAAACAGTAATTAAATGCCACTACAAAATAAGAATACTTGCAGAATTGTTTTCTCTTTCAATAAGTACAATGACTAAAAAATACTTTGTTTGCCAAGAGTCTGCTTTCCTTCTTTTTATAGATTTTTATGAATTATTAGTGGCATAAATATATATCTACTTGTCTTACTTGTGAACTGATGTAGCCACAGTACTTTAAGTTCAAATCATATGTATTACCAAATATATTACCAACACTCACCATTCTTTCTTTTTTCATGAAAAGAGCTACATTTTTTATATACCTAGAATTATTTTTTAGACCTAAATACCTCTCCTTTCCTCAAATCCTTCAAACTACAGTTATCATATTTCACTTTGAATCTAAGCTCCTTCAGTGATGACTCATTTTCAGAAAATTATCTGAAGTTTTAGAAAATTGACTATTGTATATTGAACACTGTACAGCAATGGGAAGGAAAAAGTTAATATAAAGTAGAAACTATTACATATTTTGCCTTTCTCTCTAATCTCTTCTATTCCATGGAGATTTCTGTTTAAGTTTAGTCTGTTTGAAACAAGCTAGGTACTTGATCCTCATGCAGCACCTTGGTTATTGCTTACTATTACCTGATACTCTGCTGCAAACTGCAAAATATTTAGAGAACATCCAGACCTCACTCAAATTATAAATCACAAATGCCAGAGTGGTCCATACCAACCTTGGATTGTATACACACACACACGCAC
>NW_004444122.1:2184778-2185687 GCF_000243295.1 Trichechus manatus latirostris | reverse complement strand
GTCATTGTTGTTAATATATCTATCACACTTTTGCAGGTGTACATCTTATTGATAGTAATTACAGTAATTGGCTATGCGACTCTACCCTTAATCAACGTGATATTTCCATCACCATTAACCCCCCGTTTCCCCTCCCTCTCACTCTGTAATCACTAATAAACTTTGTTCTCTATACATTTGCCTTTTTTTGTCTTTTTATATGTGTGTGGTCATACAGTGGATCCCTGGTGGTGCAGTAGTTAAGAGCTATAGCCAGCTACGGCTGCTAACCAAAAGGTTGGCAGTTTGAATCCACCATCCACTCCTTGGAAACCTTATGGGGCAGTTCTGCTGTGTCCTGTGGGATTGCTATGAATCAGAAGTGACTTGACGGCAGCAGGTTTGGTTTTGGTTTGGTCATATAATATTTGTCCTTTTCTGATTGACTTATTTTGTTCGGTGTAATGTCTTCCAGCTCCATCCATATTGTAGCATGTATCAAGATTTCATTTCTCCTACTTCGTGAGTAGTATTCCATTGTATGTATGTACCACATTTTTTTTTATCTGTTCATCTGTTGATGGGCATTTAGGCTATTTCTACCCTTTGGCTATTGTAAATAGTGCTGCAGTGAACATTGGTATACAAGTCTCTGAGTTTCTGCTTTCAAGTCTTTTGGGTGTATACCGAGAAGTGGAATTGCTGGGTCATATGGTAGTTCTATTTTTAGTTTTTTGAGGAATCGCCACACTGTTTTCCACAACTGCTATACCATTTTGCATTCCCACCAGCAATGTGTAAGGGTTCCAGTTTCCCCACATCCTCACCAACATTTGTTATTTTCTGTTTTTTCAATCATTGCTATCCTAGTGGGAGTGAATTGGTATCTCATTGTGGTTTTGATTTGCATCTCTCTAATGGCTAATGATG
>NW_004444122.1:2177706-2183474 GCF_000243295.1 Trichechus manatus latirostris | reverse complement strand
TAGAGTATGTTTTAAAATCAGGGAATGTGAGTCCTCCTACTTTGTTCTTCTCTTTCAGCATTGCTTTAGCTCTTTGGGGCATCTTGCCATTCCATATAAAGCTGAGGAATGTTTTTTCTTGAAAGAAGGCTGTTGGAATTTTAATTGGGATTGCACTGAATTTCTAGATCGCTTTAGGTAGTATTGACATCTTAACATATTAAGTCTTCCAATTCAAAAACATGGAACATCTTTCCATTTATCTAAGTCTTCTTTAATCTTTTTCAGCAGTGTTTTATAGTTTTCGTTGTGTAAGTCCTTCACGTCCCTGGTTAGTTTTATTCCTAGGTATTTTGTTCTCTTAGATGGTATTGTACATGGAATTGTTTCCCTAATTTCCCTTTCAGATTTCTCATTGCTGGTGTATAGAAACCCAACAGATTTTTTTTGTTGACCTTATACTTTAGTGCTGATTCTTAATTTTCATATTTAGAAACTTTCATTTTTTAAATTGGACAGGTTATAAGTTTCATAGTTCTGCTAGGAACTTTCACAAGAAAAATTTCTTAGAATTTTAGAGATTTATGTCCCACATATGCTAGTTCTAGTAATTCACTAATGACTAAGGTATCTTTAATAAATGTGGTTTGAAAGTTACTTTGGTTTTTATGAACTTTAATGTATTTTGTTTTTCTATTTATTTCACTTTCATTAATCTACATTTAAAAAATGTTTGGTGGTTTATAACATGCTATAAAGAAAGAAAGATTTAGCTGGATTACAAGAAAAATATATACTTAAAAATAATATAATGACTGAAATTGATGTTATATGTTGTCATATCTGACATGTGGAAATATACATAAAGAGCTATACAGGAAAGTCCAAGGTCCCATCATTGTTTTTTTGCTATGCAATCTTATTTCTTTGGAAATTTTACTCCATTGAAAGCGTTCAGCATATAATTGATGATGAGAATCAACCAAAGATTGTACTCCATTTGTGTAATTTGCTAACTTTCAAGTTTCTGTTTAGTTAGGGAAGGAAGTGATGGTAGCTCTGACAGTATACTTGAACCTCTTTTATTAGGATAGGAGTATTTAAATGATGTGGTAAGCTGTTTTTTCCTTGTTGTGTTGTTGTTAGGTGTGGGCAAGTTGATTTTGACTCATAGTGAGCCCGTATGACGGGACTCGCCCATATGACAGTTCCTCTGGAACTGCCCTGTAAGGGTTTCTAGGCTGTAATCTTTACGGGAACAGATCGCCAGGACTTTCATTTCAGTTAGCAACTGAGCGCTTAACTGGTATGCCACCAGCTGTATGTCAGAAGAGAAGTGAGTTAGTCAGATGGAGGCTGAATAGTGGGAGGAACTGTGGGAAGTAAAATACATAGATGCTGTATCTGGTTTTGCAGGTTTGCCTTCTTGACACTAAAAGAGTATGTTTTTATTACTGGCAGTTCTAGAGGAGAAATGTCTTAGAGGTTGTATGTTGGCATTCATATTCCTCCATGTTCATGCACACTGAATATATCACATGGTCTCATAGCCTTGTCCACTGAATAGATCCCATACACCTAGAGCCTTTTATATAGTCTGCTTGACTGTTTTATAAAGCTGCTCTCTGTCATCCCACCATATTGTAAAAGCATCCACATCAGCTCCCTTTTTGCTTTTGGGTTCTGCCCAGATCTTCACTTCTGACAAAAGGTTTTTCATTATGCTCTATCCTGTACTGTCTTTCTTGGTACTGTTTTCAAATGCCATTGGGGTGTGTAGACTCAGACTCTTCTGTTAAGTTAAATGTTTGGATGACATACCTTACTGGCAAATCTAATATTTGGAAGACATAAGAGACAACTGGGGAAACTTAGCATAACAGGAAGCCCCCGAATTCAAAACAGTGATCTGAACCCATGAGCAGGGCCTCCCATGAAAAAAGCATAAATCTTTCTACTCATGAGGACTGCCCCACCTCCTTCTGCTAGATTTGTTCTCAGCTGTTAGCCTCTCAGATGCCATCATAGCCATCACACAGACAAAAGGCTGCTCCTGTTGCTCCTTTTTAACTTTTAAAACTTCAAACCACAGTGATTTTTCTCTCTTCACTCATCTCAAAGAAGCTTAGATTTGTCCCATATTGGGGCTTCTGATGGAGAACTCTATTAGAGATTATGTGGTTGCTGCTCAGGCCCAGATAGAGGAAGAAGGGAAGTGTTTAAATTTGCTGCAGTTTTATTTTGCTTGATGAGAGATGCAGTAAACTGAGGGGAGATGGGAGCAAGTTATTGTAGTAGGCAGCTGCTGGAGGGAGCTATACCACTGTATAAGAAGTTTGTTTTCTGCGTTGGGTGACAGCCCTAGATTTGCAGGGGCAGACACTCCATGGCACAGAACTTTTGTTAGGAGCCTTGGCTATACTCACACTTTGTTTAGAACAATGTGCCAAGGGCAAGCTGGGATGAAGGCCGAGGTGGGCTTCCCTATTAAATCGATCTTGTACTGGGTGTTGTAAGTTGGAATAGACTCGACAGCAATGGGTCTGGGTTTTCTTTTTTTTTGGTTACTGGGTGTCCAAGGCCTGAGAAGGGTCAAGATTTGCTTCTCTGTTGCTTGCTGCCCAGAGACCCATCCTTGTATACATCCTGCTCCTCTTGGGGAGGGACTTGATCGAGCTTCTGCAGTGGTTTCTTCTGACTGTTCCCACAGCAGGCTTTTCTTTAAGATGTGATTCATTATTGCCTGGATGGCCCTTCTCTTTTTCCTAATTGCATCTTGCAGAAATTCCTCAAAGTTTCTGACGCAGACATGACATCCTTCCATGGTTTCTAATGTTATTAGGTATTTTTCCCAAGTGTATTTTTCTTTGTTCATTTCACTGGGAAAGTAGAAAGTCAAATACATGTGCTGAGGTCCTTGTCTTGAACTTTAAGGCTTGTTTCTTAATAATAACTGTTTTACAAGTCCATGTACATTTTCACTTTGTCTCCTCATAATGGAAATAACGTGTCTTTTAAAAATCAGGATTTTCTTTGTGAACAGCTGAAGCTATATTATTGATAGATAACATTTTGGATTTATCTGCAAAAGATTGCTGTAGTATTTTCAGTATTTATGAACCCCTGCCCCCTAAACAAATATAAAACACATCGTAATATTTGGAAATCTGCCTGAACTGAACTACGAACATTTTTTTATTATGCTTTTGTTTTTATTAGTCTAAGAAACTGTAAATGCCAGCCATAAAAATACCCTCTAGTCCATATGCTTAAGACTGAAAAGAAATAAGAATTAGGTAAACAAAATAAGGAAATGAGCCCAGTAATCAATTATATACGCTGCCATTTTCTTTTCCTTTCTAAATTGTTTTATCTGCAACAAATATTTCCTGAGCTCGACTATGTGCCAGACACTGTGCCAAGCACAGAAATACTAAGAAGCATAAACCTAGGTCCTGCTTGTAAAAGTCAAGTTTCTTAAACCCTAGTGGAGAAGGTACTATAGAGTGTGCAAAGGGCTATGAGAGCTCAGATTCTGGAGGTTTAATCCTAGTAGGCCGAGAAGATGGGCGATGGTCTCCCAAGGAACTTCATTAGCAGCTACCATTTGTTGTGTGTCTACTAAGTACTAAGCATTATGCTAAGTGATTTTACGGATATAACTTTATTATTTGTACTGACAAGAATATTATTATTCCAGTTTTACAGATGAAGAGAGTGAGTCTCAGAGACAATACTGCTGCAGTTAAGAGCCAGAGCCAGGAGTTTATGTCAGGTCCGCTTCACCCAGAGGTGTGCTTTCTGTGGTACTGCCCAGTGTCCCGTCCCCCCCCACCCCTCCAGCTCCCTGCTGCTATTACATGCTGTGGATGTGGGTAAGAGGAGGGCTTGCTTAGCATACCAGTTAGAATTAGATTTGGCTGCATGTGGTAGAAAACCCAAAGTAACAGTGGTTGCTTGTAAAGAAGTCTGAGAGTCAGTTTAAATAGCCTGTGGCTGTCACAGAGGCTCCACAGTCATTGGGACACATCTTGGCTGAATCTGCTGTATGGCCCAGAATGGCATCTCAAGTTTCAGCTACCATCTCTGCATTCTAACAGCAGGGGTTGATGGGAGAAAAAGAGCCCTCTTCCCTTTTAAGTCCCATTTGCCAGAACTTAGGCAGAAGGCCATATATGGCTGCTAGGGAAGCTGAGAAATGAGTCATGTAATGGGATTCATGGCCTCCGGAATAAAGTCTTGGTTCTTTTATTAAGGAGGAAGGGGAAGATGGATGTTTAGATGGGCAACCAGAAGTCTTTGCCACACTGAGCACAAGACGGGTTGTGATTCTGTTGGTGATCATGGGCTGACTTGAGGCTGCAGGAGACTGTCAGGGCCCACATTGTGAAGGGTGATGTATGTCGTGTAGGCAATTGAACTTTTTATTTTGCAGGTGCTGGGGAGTTACTGAAAGACTTTAATGATGGGAGTGACATGCCTAGTTTTGTGTATTGGAAAGATGATTCTGCCATCAGTAAAGAGGACAGACTGAGGGAGATGAAGGCCAAAGAAACTAGGAAGGAGTAGGATGTCAGTTGAGAATCTGATGGAATAGAGTGGATGAGAAATGATGACCACTTTGAAGAAGGGTGGTAGCTTTCGGAATGGAGAGGAGGGAATGCGTTCTGACCAGTGCAGAATGTAGAGTTTCCATGCATTGGTGAGGGACCATTTGAGGCTGTTGAGGGGTAGTCTGGCTTTGCCTTCTGGGTGTGGTGCTATGAACTGAGATAGGGAATGCAGTGGGGAGAGCAGACTTGGTGGGGGTTGGAGGATTGAGGGTGGGAGGTGGGGGCAGATAATGAATCCTCTTTGAGGTGGCTCTGGGGTCTTAAGGAGAGATCCTGGTAGGTAGTTAGTTGGCTGTATAGATCTGTAGGTTAGCAAATAGGAGATACTGATTCAGGAGTCATCAGTGTGTGGTTGTGGGGTAAACCCTCAGATTACGGAACGTGGTAGTAAGAAGGTGAGGCATTGAGAAATAGGGGCTAGACCAACATTAATTTCCCTTTCTAGATAAGGTTTTCTAGGTCAAATGTATTTGAAAATTATTTCCTAGACTAGTTTAGTTTATAAAAGTAGAGAGTAACTATAAACATGAATTTGGAAGGGATTAGCTAAAAGGAGAAAACAATTTTTAAGTATATAGAAGTGGATGTTAATAATTTGCTAGATTTAAAAGACTACAGATAAAGGTAATTTTTTAATACCTCTGCTTTTGGTGTAGAAAGGGCAGGAATCAATTGATAAAGGAATGCTAGAATAAGGAATGGTGTCTTTGGGCAGGATAATGTTTCATTAGTTAAGAATCTATAAGAGTAGGAAATTAGATATATAAGAATTGCCCTGCCACTCGTCCATCAGCTTTTCCAATCTCTCCTTCCAAGAGTAGTTATTAACTTTGTATTTTCAGCTACATGTTCAGTTAGTGATAAACCATAGATAAAAGCAGATTTTACTAGCTGCCCCCAGGTAAGATTTGCCTTTCTCATGTATCTTTGAAGGTTTAACAAATAAAATGGAAAATGCTGAGGGAAAGCATGATTTCATTTATTATATTGTTTGTGTTTTGGTGGTAGGAAGGAAGCATATCCATGCACAAGCTACCGAATCCTTAAGAGAACAGTATAGTCCTTGAATGTCACAATTGGAATATAAGGGGATTGATATACAGCTAGCCATCTTGACCAATCCAATTTAACTGTACTTCATCTATGTTGGCTCTTAAAAAACAAACAAAAAAAAAA
>NW_004444122.1:2172849-2174057 GCF_000243295.1 Trichechus manatus latirostris | reverse complement strand
CAAAATCATGGAAAAGGAAAAAATGTATAATCTGGTGTTTCAGTAGAAGTTATATTTGGAAGCAAGGGAAGCAAATGCTGTTCCATTTGTTTGGGTAGGTATATACAGTGAAACCTGTGAGAGCCAGAAGTCGGTGGACTACCTTATTTTTCCAGATCTTGTAAGTTTTCCGACTTTGACAGCGTGCTGCCTTACCACTTTTTTATTGCTTTCTATTAGTGGAAAATATTTGAGTTTTCCTTCTCTGACAGGTTCCTGCTTTACACAGGTTCTGGCCTTCACAGGCTTTACTGTATTTAAAAATTCTTTATGAGTAAAATGCTAGATTCTTGGATTATAATCTTGGTTGGATGTATCTGACTGAAAAACAGCTGGTTATCTGAATGCAGAATTACTGCATGTGCAAGTGGCCTTTAATATAAATGTCTTGTTCTTCACACTGACTGTAGCTATAACTTTAGTACTTGTGTATGGCCAGCAGAATAACTGTCACTTCCTCTTTCCACAGGCCAGTTAGTTATGTCTGATGGAAAATAGTATAAATCATTCAATTCTACCTATGTCAAAAAATACTGGAAAGGAATCTACAGTCTTTTCTAATAAGTACTTAGAATAATAGAAAAAGATTTCTTTTTTTAGTTCTACATATGGTCAGTAGAAGAATCAGGGCAAAGAAGTCAGGGAAATGCTCAGGAGCAGCTGTAGACAAAATTATGAAGTGGGCAAAATACCAATTTCAGGAAGCCATCCCTCCTTTTAATCATCTGACTCCATGCTGTCAAAATCTACATGTAGGAAAGGATATGGGTCATTTAATCTTTAGTGTGGAGGCAGGAACCTTTTAGGGTACATATGCTAAGCACCGACCATACACCTTTGTCACTATTGCTTCCTAGATTTTGGAGTAGCAAGAGATCTTGTGGCTTGCTGGGAAGGTGAAGGAAGTAATTGTGGGTTGAGCCTTAAAGAAAGGGTAGGATTAACATAAATAGATGTAAAAGGTGTGACACACGTATGGAAGGCTGACAAGTGAGTTTGCTAGGGCAAGCAGTGAATAGATTATTATGTTTAGAGTTTAAAGCCAAGCAAGGGATGTAAGGTTAAGGGTAGGCTGGGACTGTTTTGGTTTTAGACTTTGAGTTGGAGACCAAAGCATGAGATGTTTTTCTATATTATTTTGAAATACACCTTCTCCTCATTTATCGACT
>NW_004444122.1:2170241-2171219 GCF_000243295.1 Trichechus manatus latirostris | reverse complement strand
GCACCACCTGGCCTCCCTAGTTCCTAGGATAGGGCCTTCCATATAGTAAGTCATTGGTAATAACTATTTACTGAATGGATTACATTGAATTTTTACTGAGGTGCAAGTGTTTAGAAATCGTTTTCTGCTTCCTTTTTCCTGTCAAACTGCTCTAGCAGTTTTTAGGGAACATGTAAGGGTTTCAAGAGCAAGTGTCTCACCCACCAGAAGAAGACTTATTGAAGCAGATAACAAGGGTATTTGGAGTGAAAAAAGCACTTGGAACTCACTGGAAAAAGACATTATAACCAGGTACTATTATTTCAGAGTAATAGGTTACTTTATCTTAGGCTTACAGCAATAGAATTTGTTCTAGATGGCATGAGGCTCATATTAGCTGAGCTATGAGTCCTCCTAGGCGTGGAAGAAGAGAGCAAGCAGAAGAAATATAATGTACCATGTAATTTTATTTTAGTTAAATGTACTGAACCAGAAAGGTTGAGGGACTTTCAAGTGCTTGTGTAACATCTTGGTAAAACAAATGATGGAAGCCAGGGAGAAGTTTCATTTTGCAAAGCTCTTAAGGATTAGGTATCATGCAGCGCTATAATTATTTAGAATAATGACTTTGAGAGCTCATCTTCTAAAAAGTGAGAAAAATAGCAATAGCTCCAAAAGCACTCTTGTATTGTTCTTCATTGCTGTCAAGAGTAAACTAGGCTTTTTGTTTCTTTCCTCTTCTCTTTCTTGAGCAGAACTTGACCTGAACAGGCAGCCCTCCAGACTCTGCCTAAAACCTAATTTATTTCTTGATCGTGCCATACAGGTCAACAAGAAATTGTCCTTAAAATTGTCGGAATTGCTACGCTTTGATTCTAAAGAGATCTGAGCAGTTGAAGAGTTCCAACCACCCATGGTATAAAAACAAACCACCCACTTGCCTTTAGTCAATTCTGACTCATAGTGACCCTGTAGGACAGAGTAGAATTGCCCCATAGG
>NW_004444122.1:2160622-2161629 GCF_000243295.1 Trichechus manatus latirostris | reverse complement strand
TTTTTATATATGACTCAAAATCTGAATATATATATATTTTTTACTGCAATAATGTAAATGATTTTGTTTATTATCTTGCACATTCTTAATGTTTTTCTGTGAAGAGTGATGCAAGTGGGTCGTGGTTCTATCAGTTCTTTTTGAAGGCAACTGTAATGAGTTCAAAGCATATGGTATTGATTTTTGACAGTTGTTCCCCAAGAGCTATCATAAATTATTGGTTCTGTATTTTATTTTAGGAATTCAGCTTCTTCATGTTTTAGAAGCATGTTTGATGGAAGTGTCTGTGTCTCTATAATCAGCCACGTGGCCTAAGGAGCAGGCATGCAGCATTTTATTAAGTTGACATTTGATATTAATAGCTTAGAGACTCTTTACATCATGATATTCTTATCTATTTTAGATTTTAGATGAAGACAGTTTTGACTGATGTTTCATAGTTAATGAGTGATAGTGCTGGGATTCAGATCCAGGCAGTCTGTCTAGAAGGCTGCACACTTAACCACTGCACCCTACTGCCTCCAAGGTGTTTGTCTTTGACACGCTTTCTCCATCCCTTTGCCTAACACCACTTACACCTTTTGGCAGTAGAAGTAGTGTGTATTGTTGAGTCATTATCCACCTGGGACAGCAAGTCCTCCATTTCCTCTCTGATGAGCTGTATGACCTTAGCTATTTGACCTCTCTGAGCATCAGTTTCTTCATCTATGAAATGGGAATAATAATCTCCATCTTACTGCCTCATTAGGTCATGTACTGATCAGCTGATTCCAGTCATCCTTCTGTCCCTAAGGTGTAGCATAGTACCTGACATATTGTAGGCCTTTAATATATGTTCATTTCTGTGCTCTTTTTCTCTTCTAGAAGCTGGACTTTGGTTAAAAGTTAGGTGTCTCATGGGATGGTCTGAACAGGTAACTACTTGAATATAGTCAGGGAGCTAAGATAAATATGGTCAAGGGATCACTCATTATATCCTTTACTTTCATAGTAAATAAAACTGAGCT
>NW_004444122.1:2157784-2159626 GCF_000243295.1 Trichechus manatus latirostris | reverse complement strand
GTACTTCAGTCTCAGGAATAAAGAAAGGCATTTATAGACTCCTCTTCCAGCATTTTCTTTCAAGGCCTAGTTCAGATACTTTTTTTTTCATCAGTGAAGATTCTGCACCTCAGCTTGTCCCCGTGTCCCCACTTTTAACTATTCTCACTCCACTGATTCCCTAGTGGTCAAATTGAATAGATATTTTTCTGTCCTTCCCTTACTTGTCCTTCCTGCCACTTTTGACACTGTTTCTACTCCTCATTTCTTGAAATTCTCTTTCGTTATATTTATCTGGCCACTTGTTTTTTACATAAAGTTTTATTGGAGCACAGCCACACCTGTCCATTTTCTGTGTCTGTTTTCATACTACATGACAGAGTTGAGGAGTTGTGACAGAGACTACATGGCCTGCAAAGCCTAAATATTTGTCTGGCCCTTTACAGGAAAGATTTGCCAACTCCTGTTTTATGACATCACTCTTCCCTGATTTTCTTCTTCCCTGTTTGGTTCTCCTGAGCCCTGAAGCTGAGAGAACATGTAAGAGTCAGTTCTAAGGTAAAGTTGTAAAAGCTCTGGTTAAAAAAATCCCCTGAAGTACTGAAGAAACTCAACCCTTTTCCCTACCAGCTAGTTTAGGAAATAGTATCTGACAGTTCTTTTTCTTTTCTTCTTTTCTAAAAGGCTGTCCTAATGCAATTATCATATATGGGCACCATGCTGAGGAGTTTGTAAGCATTATGTAATTTAATTTTCATGACCAGCCCCTGTGAAGTGGGCACTGTTTTTAGTTCCATTTTACAGATGAAAACATTGAAAAACAGAGTGGGTAATAGCTTGCCCAAGGTCACACAGCCAAGAAATAGCCCAGGGCCTATCTCCCAGCTACCACACCAGACTGCCTCCAGAGGGCACTGCTGCTTCTGAGCCCACACCAAATGAAAAGACAGATATTTGTGAGCAAATACAGTCTGGGGGGGTAGGTGAGTTTCCAAAGGTTAGCTTTGCAGTAGATTGCAAAATCCCATTATAAAGCAAGCAAAGCCTGGAGAAAAACACTCAACAAACTATAACTTTGCAGAACAATCTTGTGACTTCTAGAGAGTACTTTTTGAACACTGGGTAGCAATCCTGATGCAGCTGGGGCTTTTGACTCTGCTAGTCACATTCTCTGCTAGCAGGGGTCTGTGCAAGTACCTGCCAGATTAAGCAAAATAAGGACAGATTGGCTCTTGCACCTTGTACTAATGTCAGTGTCCTCTGTTAATGAGCCTTTGGTATTTTGAAAATGGAATCCTGCTAGAGGCATGTAAAGCACATGTGCATGGACAAAGGGTTTTTTTTTTTTTCCTGTTTCTCCTTCTGAATTTTGACCTTGCAGTGTGCTAGTGTGGGTCTGGAGTCTACCTACGTAATGGGACATTATATTAGAAGGGATTGGCCCAGGGTGGGACCAGCGTGTACAAGGTAAGCAAGAGAGGAGCTCGTCAAGCCTGCACATGACTTTCAAGCTCCATTGGTCCTGCACAGTGTTATGAAACTCACCCAGGTGTGTGTGGGTATGCGTGTGGTAATGGTGGTAGGGCACAGGAAGAAACTCAAGGGTGACGACAAACAAGTGAAGTCCAGCAAGGAATACTTCATATGTTTTAGGAGAACACTTAGAGTCACCAAATGCAGAAGCAGGAGCAGACCAGGAAGAAGATTCTAAAGACCTGAAGCCAGTGACAACAGGTGGCCTTGTGGTTGGAGGGAGCAGTGGTATCAATTCTGTGGGCAAGGGGGTCCAACACCAGCATTCCCAATAGGATGTCAGGACCCCCAGCTGTGAAGGGCCGTTTCACAGCCTTCTGCCACCTGAGA
>NW_004444122.1:2141161-2157078 GCF_000243295.1 Trichechus manatus latirostris | reverse complement strand
CAGCAAATAAGCTGCTCCCCATTCTCTTCTCCTCTCTCTGCTCCTGCCGCCTTTCCCTGGGTTTCTGAAATAGCCTCAGGCCCAACTCTGACAAGTTCTTAAAAACCCAGATCAAGTCAAAGTTCCCTATGGCTCTTTCCCTGACCACCCAGCCAGAATTGCTCTTCCTCTGCTGAAGTCTCCAGTACTTGTCTCTGTTGCTTTTCGGGCAGTTGGCAGAGACTGCTGCCTTGGATTGGAATGGATACTACACATGTGCATATTTTATGTTCATTGGACTGCCATCTCCTAAAGGGTAGGGACTGTGTTCTCCGCTCCCCCCGCCCCGGACTTCACAAACCACTGCAGCACATTGTAAAGAGGCAGTAAGCACAGGAAGAGGTGTGTCAGTGTGTTCTAGGTGTAGAAGACAAAGCTGAGTTTCAAGCCCAAGGGTATCCTGGCAACAGGAAGAGGATGTGGAGGCAGCAAACTCCAAGTGCACAGGCCAGTGTCAGTGCCGAGAGAGACAAATAAGCTGGACAAGGACAATGAGTCAAGTCAGTGACCAGGGCCTTTTAGCAAGTTGGGATCAAAATCTACAAGCAGGTTTACATGAGAAGGTCATGACTGTAACCTGAGACATGCTCTGCTGGATTTTGGCAGGCAGGGGTTGACAGGTGTGCGATGGGAGCCAGGCAGAAGCTGGGTTCACCTCCCAGTTCTTCAGGTAGTGAGAACAGCTGCTGATAGCAGGGGCCAGCCTCGCTGCCAGTCTGAACAACTCTACCCTGAGCACCTCATTCCAGAGAATCTGTGGCTTCCTACTCCGATTTGTCCCTGCCGGCGATGCTGTGTGAGTGGTTAGCCCATGACTAAGCTAAAGGTCATAGGGTAGCTTTCAGGAGGTCAAGGAGGCTCAGTACAGGAAGGCCACAGGGCAGACCATGAGTTGCAAGTGTAATCTGGTTCTTCTGCTAGTCTTGGTACGTCATGCTCCCTGCCAGAGGCTGGAGGATGTTTCCCATGGCCTCATAAAATTTGTGGAGCTCCTCTACCTAGTGATCCTTATTGCCCTTTTCCTGAGAACTCGTGCAGACCTTTCACTGTGGTGGGTTGTTATAGATTCCAGGACTCTGCCGTCTACCCTGAGCTCCAGCAGCCTGCTGTGTCCTGGTGAGTGGCTAGTTCTGGTGCCAGTGTTACCCAT
The DNA here is from genome assembly GCF_000243295.1 of Trichechus manatus latirostris. Lineage (NCBI taxonomy): Eukaryota > Metazoa > Chordata > Mammalia > Sirenia > Trichechidae > Trichechus > Trichechus manatus. The sequence goes on along the minus strand of NW_004444122.1, from coordinate 2,155,889 downwards.
GAGGGCTCCAGCCAGAGGACTGGGTGTAGGACCCCATCTTGTACCTCTGGAATGTCCTTGAGTAGGTCAGAGCCTGCTCGCATGAATCTGGGGAAGCCTGAGAACCTGGCTCTGCCTCTGTAGTGGGAGGGGAAGTGAAGAGGGGTAGTACTGTCTGAACTGCTTTGTTTTCTCAATGGCTAAGCCCCTTCCTGCTCATTGACTTTGAGAACAGCTCCATCCTTTTCAGCCCCTTCCTGGCCCTCTCCCACTCCTCCAGCTGTCATTATTCTGGGACATTACTTCCCAAACCCCAAACCTGACAGGGGTTTAGAATCACCTGGATGCTTTAAAAAATAAAAAAAAGTTCTTAGTCCTTACCTCTGAAAATTTTCTTTAACTAGGTGTGGATGGGGCCTGGGAATCTGGCATTTTTGTACATCTATACATTAAAAAAAAAAAATGCTGGAAGGATGAATGATGGAATTACTAAGTTACTGAGTAATTTTTACTTTCTTCTTTGTCCAACTCTGTGCTTTTTGGATTTTCAACAGTGATCATATATTACTTTAGAAATCAGAGAAAGAATACCAGTTGCTGTCAAGTTGACCCTACAGAGTAGAACTGTGCTCCATAGGGTTTTCAGTGGCTGATTTTTTGGAAATAGATCACCAGGCCTTTCTTCCAAGGCACCTCTGGGTTAACTTGAACCTCCAACCTTTAGGTTAGCAGACGATCGTGTTAACTGTTTACATCACCCAGAGAAAGAATGGATGTCATTAAAAATGCAAAAACCAGATCATGAAGTTATCAATCACTTTCAGAAAACATTAAACACACACACACACACAAAACCAAACCCCTTGCCATCGAGTTGTTTCCAACACATGACAACTCCATTAACTCTCTTAAATTTGTTGCTCTTTTTTGCAGGGGGACTTGATCTCATCTTCATGCCGGGTCTTGGGTTTGACAAACATGGCAACCGCTTGGGGAGGGGGAAGGGCTACTATGACACCTACCTGAAGCGCTGTCTGCAGCAGCAGGAAGTGAAGCCCTACACCATGGCCTTGGCTTTCAAAGAACAGATCTGCCTCCAGGTCCCAGTGGATGAAAGTGACATGAAGGTAGACGAAGTTCTTTATGAAGACTCATCAACATCTTAAGTCCAGATGACTACAGGCAAATAATAATCAATGTTTTGTACCAGAAAAAACCAAAATATATGTATTTTCCCTTGTCAAAAAACAATTGAAATTGCACACTTATGTGGATATGGACAGCATTTTTTTAAGTGTAATTATAAAATATCTAACATAAAACCATCTTTAAAAAGCAATAGAAGTGTGAATGGTAGAATATTAATTAAAATGGAGGATATCACTATATGATTTTCAACTTAACTTCCTGGTGTTAATGTGACAAGTTGATCTTTCTGCTTTGCAGTTTAAGTTAAATATTTATGAGGAACTGTGCTCTGACTCAGAGTGTGAGCGGAAGTTAAGCCCATTGGGAGAAGACACTGAATTTCATTATGTCCTGTTGTGGGCTTGGCCAGTCTGTGGCAGGCATATGGAGACTCAGCCATTACTAATTGACTTGTTGATATTTGCTTTGGGTACAGAGTTCCCGCAAAATATTGTATCACCTCACCATGACTTCATTTATTCACCCTGAATTTTATGCTTGACACTTTATAGCTTTTGATGGTTAATTGACTGAAACCTTTTATGATTTAAATACTTTAATTCACCTGATTGGTTCCCACCTCTGTCATTTTGTATGTAGCCACTTAACGAATTTAAGGTCTGATACCCTATAAGTTAGAAATTACTTCTGTTTATTTGTCGTTTCTCCTTTGAAAATGAAATTTGCTGTGGGTTGAAAGTTGGCAGATGGCATCACAGCTAGGGAGCTGTGATTTTGTGGGAGGAGGATTTGGTTATAACCAGAAACCCAGGAGTCTTCTAGATGCAGCTCTCACTCACACTCTATGTCCAGCTTGTCACCGGGTCCTGTTGATTTTACCTCTGAAATGCCTCTTACATCTGTTCTCTCCTTCCTATCGTCTTGTCACTCCTTTGTTCAGGCTCAGCATTTCTGTGCTGAACTGGGTAAGAGCCTCATATCGGATTTTCTTGCCTTTAGTTTTGCCCCTTCCAAATTATTTCTGAAACCAAAAAAAAAGTCAAACCTGTTACTGTTGAGTCGATTTCCAACTCATAGCGATTGTGTGGGAGAGAGTAGAACTGCCACATAGGGTTTCTAAGGAGTGGCTGTTGGATTCGAACTGCTGACCTTTTGGTTAGCAGCTGAGCTCTTAACCACTCTGCCACCAGGGCTCCAAATTACTTCTCAAACCACAGTCAAAGTGATCTGATAAAGCACAAATCTAATTGTGAACCACTCGTGATTGGAATCTTTTGGAGTTTACTGAGTAAGGGCCAAATGCCTTCCCTGTGTACAAGCTCTTTAAGATTCACACCTGTTGTTCTCTAGCCTCTTCCCTCCCCACCCGTGTATTCTCCCTACGCACTACTTCTACAAATGTACATGTAGTTCTGAGCATTCGTGCTGCTTTTCCCCTCTGTACTCTGTAAGCATCCTTTTTCCTCTGTTTGAAATGCTCTTTCCTCATTTGTTCATCTGGAAAACTCCTGTTTATCCTTTGATACTCAGCTCCAGTGTCACCTCTTCTCCAAAGTCTTCCCTTGCTTTCCCAGGCAGAGGTGTCCTGGGAATTGTCTTCCTTATCATATTGCCCTGTGTGTCAGTTATTAGTTGACATGACTGTCCCCTTCACCAGACTGTGAGCTCCAAAGAGCAGGGATGATCTTTATACTTCTAATACTTAGTAGACATCTAGGCATATAGTGGGTGTTCACCACATTTTTTTTTGAATGAACTCGTTGAATACACTTACAAGTGTTTGTTTTAAAACACAAATCCATTATTCTTTGGATAATAACATTTGATTTGATGTTTTATGTACAAAAGTAAAAACACTTTAAAAATGTCAGTTGGGCTAAAATTGGACTTGCACAGTATAGTATATACACTGAAAAATGGGAGGGAAACAGGCTTTCTACAAGCTATGCAATTACATTACGATACTGGTCAAAATTCTTGTTAAGTGTTATTTCAATCATAAGGTTAAAGTGAATGTTAATATAGCTGACATGACTATTTGTCTGAAATAGTTAAAACAGTAAAATTTCTGAGGTGCTGCAGGTCTGGAAACCTTAGCACTGCTGCCAGCAAGTATGCTAGTGCACAGACTTAAACTGAGGTTATAAGCTGTTCTACCAAGGGGGAGAGCATTTGAAAACCACTCTCTCCACCCCTAAAGTGCAGATAGAGTGCAAGGTTGACTGGCCAGAAAACCCAGGGTGCCGAGATTCAGGAGAGTCTGAGGGCTGCAGAATCTCTCACCTGAAAAGAGAACCATTCCCTGGTCACCAGTAAAGGTCAGTGGTCATTGTGCAAAGGGCATTAAACCCATTGCCGCCAAGTCAGTTCCAACTCATAGGAACCCTATAGGACAGAGTAGAACTGCCCCATAGGGTTGCCATGACTCTAGTCTTTATGAAAGTAGACTGCCACATCTTTCTCCCACAGAGCAGTTGGTGGGTTTGAACTGCTGACCTTTTGGGTAGCAGCCAAGCACTTAACCACTGTGCCACTTCCCTGATGATGCAGGTGATGAGGATGCTGTAACTGATCAGGGAGTAAGCAGAATCTGAGGACAATGCCCTTGAACCCAGGAAGTGAACACTCTGGTGTAGGTCAACATAAAGCAAGAATAACATGGGTCTCAGGTGAGGGGACAATCCAGGTAAAAGGGAAATAGCAACTAGATCTGAACAGAAACAATTCTTGGTTAAGGGATTTTACCAGTTTTTAGTATTGGGGAATTGGAAATACATCAGAGCCCCAATATATGTCTTTTATGTTTGCTGTATATTCTATAGGCCTATCCTTAATTTAAGTAGAAGGTAAAGTATATAAAGTTCTAGTCCATCTAACGTATTATTAAGAACAGTGTATGTTTAATGACAGAGATCTTCTAAGAGATTGATAAATATGTGTAGGCATGGGTGGTTTGATGCAAAACCTCAGTTCCTAGTCCTAGCTCCTAGTTCCTTTTATTTTTTCCTTGAACAGATCATTAAAATTCAGTTATTAACATTGCATTTTAATCATATATTTACATGCTTATTTTCTCCACTAGCCTGTGAGCTCCTCAAAGGCAAAAACCAAAATCAAATCCACTGTTGTTGAGTTGTTTCCACTCACAGGGACCCTATAGGACAGAGTAGAACTGCCCCATGGGGTTTCCAAGGCTGTATATCGTTATGGAAGCTGACTGCTGCATCTTTCTCCTGTGGAGCAGCTGGTGGGTTCGAACTGCCGACTTTTTGGTTAGCAGCCGAACACTTTAATCACTGTGCCACCAGGGCTCCTCTCAAAGGCAAAGTCTCTGCCAAATTCCTGGTTTACACCAGTACCTACCACAGTCTCCAGCACATAATAAATAGCTAGTAGTTTCTTGATGTCAGAGTGAACCAGCTGTGCTTGTTGACCTGCCTGTGTTGTGCACTTGCTGGTTTTTATGTTGCTTGCTAGTTGTTGCTGAGGTTCTCTCCTTCACATTGTCTTAGGGTTGAATTATTCTAGAATAAGTTTTCTATTAGTGCGGTTGCATTGCCTTCCTTGGCCAGTTCATATGTATGTGTGCCATTATCTCTGCTACTTTTCCTTGTTAGTGATTTTCTTCTTTGCATCTTTGTGATCATCTTCCCTCTCATGCCCAGGAGGTCTTAGGCCTCCTGTCCTTTAAGAGTGGTCTCCAATCCCTTTGAGCACCCCCCACATATGTTTATTTATATGCTTAAAAATAATTTCTCTCTAAATAATAACACAATATGCACATTATAAAACATATACAAAAAAGAAAAACGAGATAAATTTAAAATAGAATACATTATAATTTATAATATACTTAATTTTTAAAGGTCAGCAGTTCAAATCTAACAGCTACTCCCTGCAAACCCTATGGGGCAGTTCTACCCTGTCCTATAGAGTCGGAATCAACTCGACGGCAACAGGTTTGTTTTTTTTAATTTTTAAAGGAAGAGCAATATGATAGAATTTTTTGACATTTATTATTTTTGAAGGCCTTACTTTAACATCTTTTGATAGAATGATCCAAAAGTCTGCTTCTGAGTTCAGTTTGTTTCAATATTTGTATTTATGGGCTGTTACAGTGAAGAAAGATATCTTCCAGAGATATGCAGATCCAGATGGGAGCAGTGTTGCACTTATTAAAAATTTCAATTCTATCTACCATTTTTGCATTTTTTATTGAAGTCATGCTAGTAAATTTTCAGTTTCTTCATGTGAATCTGTCATTCTTGCGTATTAATCAGACCATGTTGCACATTGTTAGCAAATGGGTTCAAGAACTTATTGAAACTCTTTAAAAGATTTAAACCAAGTTAGAAAAATTCTGCTTCCAAGTTTTTTAGTAGTGTAGATATAAAGGTTTTTATAGGTGTCACACACAGTTTTTGGCAACATAATCATATAATAATGAAAACATTTCTAAATATCCATTTTTGTAATGCTTTCTTCCTAGCACAGGTCTCTTTCTGAAAGTAGTTCCTTTCTTTCTCGTTGATAAAACATGATCTTTACCCTGAAAATTCAGATTAGATGTATTTATTTTTTGAAACTATCTGATTAGGAAGCAATTTACTGGTGGCCATGTATAATCTCAAGAAGGCCAGAAAATTGGAATACTCACCTTGGTATAAAAAAGGTAACTGCAATACTCATCTTTAAGTTTAATGGCTCTTTTAAAAGTACTTTACCGTGAGACAATCAGAGAACTTTAGGTGAATCAAAACATTTTTCATGGGACTTCCTGTCTCATCATAAAGTATTGTGAATATTCTGCTATATCTTAATGGTCTTAGTTATAAAATTAACAGCCATGATACTCCCAGCACTTGGTGCCTTTCTTCCTGTGAACGATGTAGTGATGCTATTGCTGAATCCACTGTCCTTTTTTAAAAATTTCGAAGTTGCCATTCCATTAGAGTTTAGATAGTTTATCCATAAAACATTGTTTTTCTTTTAAAAAATCAATGAATTTTGAGAAATATATCCTCTCCACTTCATCTCTCCTTTAATGCCTCCCATCTTGTGATATTGTAAGCTGACATGTAGAAACGTCTGTCCTTTTACCCAACCTCCTCCCCTGAAAAATTTGTTCTGTGCTTGCTTCTTTAGATCGTCAGTAGTGTTTTCTACATGACAGCCAATAGTACGTCCTGACAAAAGGATGCATCGGTTTTTGTTTTTTTTTCCTAAATTGTTTTCAAAGTATTATTTCATCCATATTTCCATGGCAGGAAAAATAAATGTTTCAAAATGGTATGCTGGTTTTTGTTTTTTGCTGTTTAGTGAGAAATCTTTAAAGAGGCTTGTAAACATTTATGATTATATTTAATCACATTGTTTAAAAAGTAGTATCTCATGGTGTTAAATATTGCTTAAAAATTGTAGAGGTTTGTCTTCATCTTCTGGATGTGTGGGTTCTGCTAATTGTGATGGCTTCACATTTTGATGAGCTGATATCACAAGGCATTGTCCTTATGAAGAATGAAATTCATCATTAGCCAGGGTGGGTCCAAATCTGTATTTCAAGAAGTCTTGATGATAATTTCAAAATTTTTGGCTGACTTCTTGGAAAATGTTTTTTCCTTGTCATGTGACTGATGAGTAGGTTGTACCTGGAGAAGTATCAGCTGTGATTTTGCTTGCTGCTGGCTTGTGCTTGAATTATTAGAATTACCTTTGGTCTGCTGTTTCTCTGCAGGGTTCTTTTGAAGCCGCATGTCCATTTTGAGAGCATTATTTTAGTAAAAACTGGGTAATGTAATAGGGAAATCCGTCTAACTGAGAATATTTAAAAACTTCAATATGTCTCAGTATACTGAAAGCAAACAAGCGTCCCTCCTCCTCCATTATCAAACTCCCATTTTTCCCCAGCATTCTCTCATGTCCACATAATAAAGTCCAAACTCTTCGCTTGCATATAAGACTCTTTCCAACTTGGCTACAACCCCTCTTCATATTTCTCCTCTCTTTCTCTCTCTCACACACACACACTCCTTATTCCCTCCAGACCAATAATGCTTGCACGATGTACCTGACATGTGATGGATTGAGGGACCAATCCTAGTTTACAATGTTAACTATTAGCAAAGCTTAATTTTTTGTCTTTTAACAATAAAAAGTAAATATAAGTAGTCTAATTTCTTCTCAAACTCCAGTGGATCACCTTGTCCACCTCCTAGGGTGTGTCACCTCATTGGAGATCACTTCTCTAAGGACTTGTACTCCTTGTTGGATGGATAGAGGATTAGGTTCGCTGGCCACAATATTGGTCCACTAAGAGACTATTTCAGCTGCAGGGCTATTGAGTTCACTGGTCCCTCCTCTCCACTGGCTGTGTAGACTGTGTATGTGTCTAGTCTCTTGCCAATGCTGGCTTCCACATGATTCCATCATCGTTCTGGTCCCACTGTGTCTAATACCAGTCTCATTATCGTCTGTCTGAGCAGTCTGGTTGGGGCTGTTTGTCTTGCCCATTGCATTTGAGAAGAAGGAATAACTTCTAGACGTAGTACCTTTAAGAACCCTGTCACTTAGGAAACAACAGATTCCTTTCTTTTGGGTCTTTTCTTTTCAGATTTTCCCTGGCTGACCAGACCCACCCTCTGGGCACACCAAAGCATTTCTAAGACTAGATAAACAAGCAGAAGCAATTTTTAAAATCTTCCCACTATCAATTGCGGCTGTTTTTTTTCATTTTAATATTTGTGGTTTATTGTGACAACAGACCATATCAATACCAATGAATAAGATATCTGGAGGAAAGTCCATTATCTTCTATTGTTTTGATTACTGTGTGCCCCGTGAATATGTTATATATACGTTTAATCTTAAAAATGGTATGTTTAAAAAACATACTTGTGAAACAGTTGTTTCGCTGGTGAGTCAGATTCTAAAGAGTTCAGAACCATAAATGCTGAACATTTGGTTTATCATTGAGAAATGATCTCTTCAGGACTGACATGCAAAAAGTGTTTTTTATTTCATCACAAGCTTAAAGATAAAGAATACTTTATTACTATAAACATCTGGGTTGGGGTACTTGTGGGTGTTGACACTGTACAGTAGATGCATTGCCCTAAGTCCTACATATTTGCAGTTCCTCAAATCTAGTGATAAAATAGCAAGTGCTACTCCGTGTTATTATACTCCAAAAAAGAACCAGTGGGCATTGGAGATTAGTTATCTGTGTGGCCAGCTCCTCCAGTTCATTCTCCATACTTCCTTGCATAGTATTTATAAACCATAACTCTGATCATGTCACTTATTTGCTTTACAACTTTTGATGGCTCTCTGCCCACAGAATAAAGTCCAGCAGGTAGTCCTCTTGGTCAAGGTCCTTTAAGGATAATTTCAGTTTCCATTTGAGGTGAACACTTGGCTAATAGGTCACTTGCTGCATCCTTGTTCCGCCAAACTCTGGTCCCATGCTACTCATTCTTCTTGCTGTGCCTTTGTAGGCCAGAGGCATAGTGAGGGTTGTGAGCGCCCAGGGGCCATCTCTAAGTCGTGCCCCCTCCCCCCCATTCAGTTTCCCAGGGGCAGTCTCTAAATTGCAGCCCCCCTCCCCCAATTTCAAGATAAGTAGATGCTGATAGCCGGGATGCTAGCAGAAACGCCTTCCCCTCTCTTGTCCAGCCGCCTCAGTCAGATACCTTTCATATTTGTGGGGCCTCAGGATGTCATTCTGCACCTTGTCTGGTGCTGCTTTGCACTTGAGCCTGGGGGCAAGTATCCCCTTCTGTCCCCCCACCTCGTTACACCTCTGGTAGGGACTTCTCCAGATAGTCTAACTTTCAGACTTCTGCTACCTCCCCAAACGCCAGAGGTCATGTGTCAGGTACTCCCAGGAACAGTCGCTGTTCTCCTCCCAGACGCTGGGATAGCACCACAGTGCTCAGTTCTTTCAGGAGGTAAAATGTCTCTTCCATGCTACTGAAGCAACCTTGGCTTGAAGTGTTAGTAAGGAATCAGGAGGAGGGGAAGGAAAATGACGCAGCGCTGTACACCTTCAAATTCCTTCACTTCAAAGATCTTCTTAATCTCCCATCTTTTCTAACTGCCCGGAGATGATGATGGTGGTGGCTCATTGAAGAACATTCTGTCTACCTGTTGGTAAGTGCTGCATGGATGTGTGTATTGGACACCTTTTGTGTTCCACCTGCATTCCCTCAGTCTACTTTTTCTCCAGCCATTACTTCAGCAAACTGGCTGCATACAGGTGAAGCCAGACAGCACCTCTCCTCACTTATAGGACTTTCCAGTCTGGAAGGTCACCTCTGAGTGAGACTTCTGAAGGAACACTCTCAGTCAAGTGCATGTGCAAACCTGAAAGTATGAGGGAGTTGACACCCCACGGTAATGCTTGATCAGTGCAGAGCGGGAACCAGCGGGTAAATTCTCTTCTCTTCCAACCCTTGGGCAAATAAGACTTAAGTATGGTGGCGCAGTGGTTAAGAGCTTGGCAGCTAGCAGAAAGGTTGGCAGTTCGAATGTATCAGCTGCTCCTTGGAAACCCTATGGGGCAGTTCTACTCTGTCCTGTAGGGTTGCTATGAGTCAGAATCCACTCCATGGCAGTGGGTTTTGTTTTTTGTTTTTTTTTTTATTATTCTGTGTAGCTCCTCAAAGGATCACCAGGACAGTAGCATTGAGCCCCAGTTGCCCATGGTGAAGATGAGCTCCATAGTTCACCCTTGGACTGGTCTTCCCTCCTCTGTTTCACTCTCTAAGTCCCCTGGTCCTGTTTCTAAGGATTACTTCCCAAAATACACTTTCTGTATGCAAGCCCTTTTCTTAGTCTCTGCTTTTCGGGGAAGCCAGGGTAAAACAACATGTCTATTTTCATTAGAGCATGTGCATACTTGTCAGCCACTGTCCTGTGGTTTGGAGACTCTGCAAAAGCTCTGAGACAAAAGGAAAAGTCTCATCTAACATCCTTTTACACACCATTACTGTCAGTGGGCAGTCTACAGGCATATACTGACTGCCACAGTAGAACTCCGCAGTGGTTAAAGCCTGAACAGTCTTCCGGTTCATGTGAGTCCATGTTCTTGTCCTGGTTTTTGAATGGGGGATGTGAGGTATACAGATATCGTTGAAGAGGGCTTTCCAAAAGCAGGAGATAAATTGGAGCACGTAATCTGAGATGACTTTGCATCTGTGTACATCAGCTATGGTTCTTTAGTTATAAGCAAAGACTGAATTTCAATAAGAAAAAAAGATGTATTGGAAGGAGTAGTGGATGTGGTGGTGTGCTGCCCAGACCCCTCCGTATGACTGAGGCACTCCTTTCCCTAGCTGCTAGAGTGCTGGCCGCTTGGGAAGTGCCCTTGGCTGAAGAGAGCCACCTTCTCCAAGGTTACACCCTTCCTTGGTGGCAGCCTGCACCCAACGCCTGGTCGTTGAGGAGATACAAAGGCCTGGCCCTCTGCTTCAAGGCAGGACGTGTCTGAAGGACTCTCCCAGCTCCAGATCCCCATGGGTTTGGCTGAGACCTGTGTGCAAGGCACCACTGGATTTCATTCAGATTCTCTCTCTGTCCGATCCTGCTTCCTTCTCTCCCTCACAGGCGTTTTTCCTGAGAGTGTTGTTAGGTGCCGTCGAGTTGATTCTGACTCATGGCGACCGTATAGGGCAGAGTAGAACTGCCCTATAGGGTTTCCAAGAAGTGGCTGGTGGATTTGAAGTGCTCTCCTTTTAGTTAGTAGCTGAGCCCTTAACCACTTCACCACCAGGGCTTCCTGAGAGTACTCCCCAGTAAACTTTCTGCACGCAGATCTCCAACTAAGTCTGCTTCCTGGGGAACTTGACCTATGACAGAAGAGTACTTGGGATTCACAGATGAGGGAAGAACTAAGCTTGGGCCCCAGGAAGGACAGAGAACAGGGCGGCCCAAGAGATCTTAGTAACAGAAACTTGTAAATTCTTCGGGGTGCTGCCAGGACATCTCTGCTCAGCATTCAGATTCCTGGGAGGCAGCATCTGATTGGCCTAGTTTGGTTGGGGGAGCAGGGTCCTGTGACTGGTAGTCCTATCAGAACTACCTGGAGCAGTGGACTGGAAAGAAAAACAGTTGTCTTCCAGACCATGGTATCTGAAGTTTTCTTGGAGAAAGATGTAAAACATGCTGGGGGAAGATTGGGGCTCTAAGCAGAAAATACAGTGGTTCATTTAGAATCACACGTTGACAAAGAGCAGGATGACATCAAGACCCTGCCACAGAGGCAAGTTGGAAATAAAGCCCTGGACCTTTTCTCCAGGGCCCATCAGGGTGCATAACTTCCATGGAAGATTGATTGGGTTTGCTGACCGATTCTTGCTCACTTGTGGTTGCTTTATGGGGGTGGGGGCATATTTGTCCCTTCAGGTGGACTGAGTGATGAGAAGCTCTGTCAGATTTGGTGGAACGGTCTTGCTCCAGGGGATGCATCCATGTCACCCATTTTCCTCTCTGAATTCACAACCAACTAAGAGACAGACGGGGTCAGATGGAGAGTAAACCCAAAACACCAAACCCATTGCCATTGAATCAATTCCAACTCCCAGTGACCCTGTAGGACAGAGTAGAACTGCCCCATATGGTTTCCAAGGCTATAATCTTTACAGAAGCAGACTGCCACATCTTTCACCCAAGTAGCGGCTGGTAGGTTCAAACCACCGAACTTTTGGTTGGCAGCTGAGCGTTTAACCACTGCACCACCAGGGCTCCTTAGATGGAGGGTAGGTCAGAATATCAGCTTTGTTACCAGTGGGTTGGAGGATGTGGCTTAGATGTGCGGCCACAGTGGGCTTCCTAATGCCTGCCTCCTGAATGAGACAGTCATCCATCAGCCCATCACAGCACACCTGGCCAGACAACTGCAGGCCTTCTTGGCAGGGCAGGAGCTCAGCGCATGGCAGAGGTCACCTTTTCTATGAGAAGTCAGATCCAAAAGAAAACCAGAGGGGCTGAATGCAACATGATCAGTTCCTTCTGCAAAACTCACCTGTCGGAGTGGAGAGGAGTGAGGGGAAGATGGGAGAGAGCCAGGAGTATTAACTCTGGCTAAAATCCTCCCACAGGAGCACACGAGGCCAGGGAAATGGAAGTGTGTGGCAGCTATTTTACATATATTTACATATATCAAATTTTTACAATAACTGTACAGGTATCACTGTCTCCATTTTACAGAAGAGGAAACTGAGGCCAAGGCTATATGCCAAGTAAGTGATGGCTCAGGATTTGAACCAAATGTCTTCTGATATTTTAAAATATATTTAAACTTCGAGATAATTGAGACTGAGACATTAAATGAAAATATTAATGTATTATTAGAATGTAAAAGAAGCAAAATTTAAATTTCAGATTAGTTGCAAAATATATACTTTTTCTGCCCTAATGATAATAAACCAAATCATTTGCCGCTGAGTCGATTCTGACTCATGGCAACCCCATGTGTGTCAGAGTAGAACTGTGCTCCATAGGATTTTTAATGATTGATTTTTTCAGAAGTAGATCATCAGGCCATTCTTCCAAAGCACCTCTGGGTAGACTTAAACTGCCAACCTTCCAGTTAGCAGCTGAGCACATTAACCAATGAGTCATATTTATTAAATGCTTACTTGAGCCAAGCATTTTTGCTTAATTTTTTTGTGTATATATATGTATACACACACACATACACACACTATATATAGATAGATAGTGGTAAAATATATATAGTAGTAGTAAAATATATATTACATAAAATTGACTGTCTTAATAATTTTAAAGTGTACTGGCATTAAGACTATTCACAGTGTTGTCCAACCATCACCACTTTCTAGTTCCAGAACTTTTTCATCACCCCAAATGGAAAAGTAAGCAGTCACTCCCCATCCCCCCTCCCCCAGCCCTTGACAACCAGTAATCTTCCTGTAGATTTGCCTATTTTGAGCATTTCCTGTAAATGGAATCATACAATGCGTGGCCTTTTGTGTCTGCTTTCTTTCACTTAGCTGCTCTGCACCTCACTCCTCATTCGGAGTGCTGTGGAAGAGGGTGCTCATGGCTCTCTTCTTGAACCCTCACAGTGAGTTCTCCCGGGCCCTGGGGCCACCAGCTCAGTTTTGTCTTGGTTGCTTGAGTCCCACCTCAAGTGCCCAAGTGCACAAAGGCTTCAGTTGGTATGCAGCAGTTTTGAAGAGGTGGTCACTGGGCCTAAGACAAGAAGGCTGGGAGAGGGCTATGGCCTATTCCTAGCTCCCCTTACTGTGGAGCTGGGCTATTGTTCTCCCGTTGCCAGGCCAAGCTGCTTGTCAGGCCAAGCTGTCCTCTTAAGACCAAAGATGCTGCCATCGAGGTCTCAGGGAACCTCCCTCCAGGGAATCTTGGGTCAGGGTGAGGGCAGCTGCTTTAGCTCAGCCCTTTCCAGCTGGTCTGCAGCGGGTTCCAACCAGGGACTGCACCAGCAGGGGTTTCTCTGTCAGTTTGGGAATGCTTTTTAGGTTTAATTCTCTGTGGTCACAAAGCCCAAGACTCAACCGGTCCCCAAATGGCTGCTCATTCTCCTCCAGGACTCTGACCCCTTCCTCCAAAACTGCATTTCCTCCTGATTTCTTCACAAGCCTTTCTCTAGTTCATCTGAGTGCCTCGGTTACATTTCCTGCTTTTCAGTCTCTACAGGTCGTCCAACCCTGCACATCCCCATTCTCTCTCTCTCTCTCTGTCCTTCTTTCCCATCTCCCTCTCCCGACCTATTTTCCTCTCTCTCTTCTGTCCCTCCCTCCTGCCTCTCTCTCTCTCTCCTTCCTCTCCCACCTCCCCCCGCCCTTAAACCCCAGGGGGATAGGCTTATCAGCAAGGGAAGTGCATTATCACATAATTATCAGATCCCCCAAATGTATGTTAGCTACTGGATGGCAGCACAATAGGAATATTCTGCTAGGGGCTATAATGGAATCCTGAATATTATGGAAAATTATTATGGAAAATCACCTGAGGATGCTGGGCCCAGGGCAGCTCTGCAGGGGGGAGGGGTCAGGGTGGGTATCAGCCCACCCAGAGTGGGAGAGAAGGTGACAGAAGGGGAAGGGGAAAGGCTCCATACTGTATTTTACTCTCTTGACAGTTCTGCCCAGAATTAGTCCTACCTGTGTTATTTTCACCTGTAAAGGCATTTATTTCTACCCTCTAATCCATCAGTCTTTTATTAAAGCTTAGATAAGTTTTTATTTTTTTAATTTTAATCCTATCAACTTCAGCCACCAGACTGGAAATTTCAGAGAATGAGATGATCAGATTTCCAAGTTTATTGAGAAACCTGTGGATAACTGCATGGCTGCTCCTGCTATTAAAAACAAAGTGGAGCTAGGTGAGCCATTTAATAATGTGGGTGTTGTCTGGCTGTGTGGATAGTGGACAGAGGAGGTGAACCCACGTGAGCAGTGTTGGCTTTCATGGGAATGAACACTGCAGCACACTGCAGTTCGGGCAGCACCTTGTCACCTGCAGACCGAGCCTCACAGTTTCGTAGAAGTAGTTTACGGAGTAGCCAGCAACACTGTGGACTAAGTGCTGGATCTTTGGAAGTACAGTAGAATCCACA
>NW_004444122.1:2138663-2140549 GCF_000243295.1 Trichechus manatus latirostris | reverse complement strand
TTAGAAACACTATACCTGATATGGCCTCATTAATATAACAAGAAAATTCTATTCCCAAATGGGATTACATCCACAGTTATGCGCCAAAAACCAAATCCATTGCCTTCCAGTTGATTCCGACTCTTAGTCACACTACAGGACAGAGTAGAACTGTCCCACAGGGTTTCCAAGGCTGTAAATCTTTATAGAAGCAGACTGCCATGTCTTTCTCCTGCAGAGTGGCTGGTGGGTTCAAACTGCCAGACTGTCAGTTAGCAGCCAAGCACTTAACCACTGTGCCACCAGGGGTCCCTTCCACAGGTATAGAGGTTAGGATTTGTAACACATATTTTTGGGGGACACAATTCAATCCATAACAGGTGGGGTAAGGGACTTAGGTAAAGGCAGTAGAACATAGAATTACTGGTATAGACTCTAAAGTTAGGTTTTGTAGGTTCAACTCCTGGCTCTCCCATTTGTTAGCTGAGTGACATTGTATAAGTTACTTACCTTCTCTGTGCCTCTTTATAAAATGGGAGTGATGATAATATCTACCCCATAGGTTTGTGATAAAGGTTAGAAATAAATGGATAAAACATTTAATACAGTGCCTGGCACACAGTAAGTTGGATAAACAGTATAGCCTTGGACCCACTTTTAGAATCAGAAAAAGTCTATAGAAGTGCTTCTCACTGTGCTTGACATGTAGGGATGATTATGAATTCTCAATCCCTTCCTGCCATCTCTCCTTTGGCCGTGGAGTCCCTTCAGGTACTTGGGGCACCTGCCGTGCCCTGCTGTGGATTAGGATGTCTGTAGGCACTGAGTTAGAAGAGCTGTTTCTCAGAATTGGCTCCTGACTGCACAGGGCACTACCTGTGGCCCTGCCACAGCTCACAGTGTGACTTTGGGCTGACCTCATCCTAGTCTTGGCTGGGCCTCAGTATCCTCAGCTATAACTTAAGAGGATAAGGACAGAGTTGTGTTTAAGGAAGTGTGGTTTGTGAACATGATCATCAGAATCATCTCAACAGATTTTTGAAAATGCTGATTCATGGATCCTGTGCCAAATTGACCAAATCAGAGTCTCTAAGGGTGGGGCTCTAGAACTTACGTTTGTAAAAGCATTCTCCCCTACTCCCCATGCCCTGGCCTAACTCTGAGGGATTCTGATATAATTGATCATTAATAAATTAAATAATAAAATCAATTTAAAAAATAAAAATTAATTTAATTTTTAACTTGGGTTTGTTTTAGGATAGTTCTGTTTATTTTTGTTTTTTAGCAGTTCTACTATGATGTGCCTAAATGTGATTTTCTTTGTATTTATTTAGTTTGAAGTTCGTAACAGTTCTTGGATCTGTGGCTTGATGTCTTTTGTTAGTTTTGGAGAATTATTAGCCATTTTCTCTGTAAAAATTACTTCTGCCCCATTTGCTCCCTCCTCTCCAGGATTCCAGTTGCATGTTTGATGGACCGCTCCAGCATGTCCCATTATGTTGTGTACACTCCCCATTCCCACCCCTAATATTTTTATCCATTTTTTTCTCTCCATTCTCTCAGTATCTATTGACCTATCTTTGAATTTGCTAATCCTTTCTTCGGCTGTGCCTAATTTGCTGTTTAACCCATCTATTGAGTTCTTAGTTTTAGTTAATTGTATTTTTCAGATCTAGGGTTTTTATTTGATTTTTTAAAATAGATTCTAATTGTTTGCTGAAGTTCTCCATCTTGTCTTTAATTTTCTTGCACATATTAATCACAGTTATTTTGAAAGTTTCTGTCTAATAATTCTAATATCAGAGCCTCCTTGGACCTCTTTCTGTTGTCTATTTTTTCTTTTAACTTTTGGCCTTTCTCATTTCCTAGTATGCTTTGTAATTTGTTTATCAGATGTTAGACATTAT
>NW_004444122.1:2135966-2137422 GCF_000243295.1 Trichechus manatus latirostris | reverse complement strand
ATGAACCCTGCGTATATTGATGGTGAAGAGCCTGGTTTTCCAATGTATGGGGGACAATGTGCTGCCTTTTATTAAAAAAAAAAACAACAACAAAAACAACCCATTGCCATCAAGTCGATTCTGACTCATAGTGATCCTGTAGGACAGAGTAGAACTGCCCCATAGGGTTTCCAAGGAGCACCTGGTGGATTTGAACTGCTGACCTTTTGGTTAGCAGCCAAACTCTTAACCACTATGCCACCAGGATTTCTAAAAGCTGAACTTGGCTCTTTTATTACTACCTCCAAATTTGTTCTGCAGTCTGCAACTCCATGAGCAGTGACTTTCTTTGCTGAAGTGTTTCCAATTTCTTCCATAGACATTTTAATCAGAGATGAAAAATGATTGGTCTTTTGCCAGCAGTTCAGTGTAAGAGGAGGTTATTTGCCTCTTAAAGGTACATTAATTTGAAATGGCTTTAATGTTGAAAGCAGAGGGATGCTTCAGTAAGAGACCTGGAGAGGGATGCTTCAGAAAGAGACCTGGACTCTGGGGATCAGGGATGAGCCCAAGGTGCATGGGTGGCCTAGGAGTTAAAGGAGTCACTCGCCACCTCTTCCCCTTCCTCCACTAATGTAAGTTCCCTTGCTTGAGTGTATCTGCTTTACATTCTCCAAATTAGGCTTGATCCCACCTATTAGTCCTAGGACTGGAGTGCAGCTCTGCTCCTCATCCTTCTAACCCTTGCTGGCCTCTCTCCCGTCTCCCTGTGGATTCTCTACGGTCTTGTTGAGTGCCCTGATAAGACTTTCCTGCACCAACTTCCTCCACGTCTCCCTCCCCCCACCTCCTTTGTCTTCCCCTTCTCCCCTCCTTCCCTTCGTTCTTCTGCTTCTACTCCTTGCACTGTCCTCATGCCTCTTTCTTCTCCCTGTTCTAGTATCAGAACAGATGCTGTAGAATCCTCTCACAAAGGCCTTCTACCACTTCCTGCCACCACTGTCTCCCACACCACCTCTCAGCAGATGAGGAGCTCAGACACAGGTGAAATGGTCAGACTCCTTTTCTCTGGGCCATCGAG
The DNA here is from genome assembly GCF_000243295.1 of Trichechus manatus latirostris. Lineage (NCBI taxonomy): Eukaryota > Metazoa > Chordata > Mammalia > Sirenia > Trichechidae > Trichechus > Trichechus manatus. The sequence goes on along the minus strand of NW_004444122.1, from coordinate 2,136,362 downwards.
CAAGTCCAGTCTCCCTAGTTCTCTTTGGCTGGGGAGGATGTGTCTCACTTTGGAGGTCTCTTGATTGCTCCTAATTTATGGGATTCCCAGTAAATGCTAAAAACAATAATATACTGAGTGGAAAAAAGGGCAAAGGACATGAAAAGGTAATTTCATAAATGAAGAAACACAGAAGCCATAAACATGTGAAAAACTGTTTAATTTCACATATCATCAAAGAAATGAAAATTAAAACTATGTGAGTGGTGAAAATGGGAACAATAATGTCAACTTTGGCTATGGTGGAGCCCTGGTGGCACAGTGGTTAAGAGCTTGGCTGGTAACCAAAAGGTCGGCAATTTGAATCTACCAGTGGCTCCTTGGAAACCCTATGGGGCAGTTCTGCTCTGTCCTTTA
>NW_004444122.1:2131590-2134088 GCF_000243295.1 Trichechus manatus latirostris | reverse complement strand
CGCTACACTAATCCTGCCTCATTAACATAACAAAGAAACCCATTCCCAAATGGGATTATAACTACAGGCATAAGGTTAGGATTTATAACACATATTTTTGGGGGACACAATTCAATCCGTAACAACTGCTCTCTTGCAAGGTCCAGTTGATACATCACGTTCTTTTCTATGAAACCTTTCCTGATGCATTCTTCATCATCAAAAACAGTCTCTCTTTCCTTTGAAGTTCCTTTGCAGAGAGGAAAGTGGAAGGAACTAAGACACCTGCTGGGTGACATTTCCCAAGGTTATGAAGCTGGTAGGAGGAGATGCCAGGAGTATAATTCAGGGATGGCTGTCTCCAAAGCCTTGCTGCTTCCATGCCCCTGGAGCACATGGTTTATGCTTCTATTGTGGCCTTTGTTATCCTTTTCCTTTTACTTGAACAATTTGAGCACATTTTTCTTAAGCCATAGTGTGAGCTCCAGGTACAGTTTTATGCCCACTACTCTCCCCATCACCACTTTAATTCGTATTTGGTAGATATTCAGTGTACCAATCAGGGCTCAATCAGAGAAGCAGAACAACTAGGAGATTATATATATATGTATATTTGGATTTGTTACTTTTTGCATCTGATGCTGGAGCTTGAAGCCCACAGGGCAGGTAGTTGGACGGGAAGATAGATGTAACATGGAGGAGAGCAAGAACAAGCCAGGACCCACAAACATGAGCTGGAGACTATGAGGACAGACTGGAACCTGTATCAGTTCTTTTGCCTTTAACCTGGATGGTGTGGGTATTTTGTGGAAACCAGGGCCCTTTATCATGGAGCTAAACACACACACCTGGCCCAGAAGTTGGAGAAATTGAAGAAGGGTCCAGGGAAGGTGGAGCAGTTGTAGGCCCGGCTGTTGCATCACATCAGTGGGTGAGTCAGCAGATCAGTGACAATGTGTGTGAACTACAAAATGGCTGCCATTTCCCTTCTGCTCTCCAAATCTCCGATAGTAATCTTTCCTGTGTCCTGCTCTAACTGGAAACATGTAGGAAAAGGAACTCTGGGAAATGCATTTCAACCTAACCAAGTTATCACATTAGAAAGTCCCTATAGTTCAACTCTTATTAACTTAGCACCCACACACATCTCCTTAAGCCATATTTAATCTCTAAATAAATACAATAACAAAATCATGCCTCTGCCTAACATGATACAACTATTCCACGTACAACTAAAAAGATGCTCTTTCCTCAGAAGAGGTTATAAAATCCGTTTTTTGTCTTGGGGTAATGTTCACTCTTCTCTTAGGTGATTCGCACTCCCCCTTTGATATATGTAATTTAAACACTGAGATACAAGATTAACTGCTATTATGGATTACATGTGAATGTGAAGAAAATGAAAATCCTCACAACTGGGCCCATAAATAGCATCAGCATAAACAGCGAAGAAATTGAAGTTGTTAAGGATTTCATTCTACTTGGATCAAAAATCAATGCCCATGGAAGCAGCAGTCAAGCAATCAAATAACATATTGCATTGGTCAAATCTGTGGCAAAAGACCTCTTTAACATCTGTCACTTTGATGACTAAGTGCACCTGACCCAAGCCATGGTCTTTTCAGTTGCCTCATACACAGGGGAAAGTTGGGCAATGAAAAAGGAAGACCGAAGAAGAATTGATGCATTTGAATTGTGGTATCAGCAAAGAATATTGAATATGTCATGGACTGCCAAAAGAACAAACAAATCAGTCTTGGAGGAAGTATAGCCAGAATGCTCCTTAGAAAGAAGCAAGAACGGCAAAACTTTGTCCTGTTTACTTTGGACATGTCATTAGGAGGGACCACGTGCTGGAGAAAGACATTATGCTTGATAAGTAGAGGGTCAGCCAAAACGAGAGAGACCCTCAATGAGATGGATTGACACAGCGGCTGCAAAAAAGGGCTCAAACATAGCAACGATTGTGAGGATGGCACTGGACTGGGAAGCATTTCTTTCTGTTACATATAAAGTCTCTATGAGTCAGAGCAAACTCAACAGCACCTGACAACAACAACAACAACACTATTAATGCATCTTATGTAGGTGGTGGAAACCCTGGTGGCATAGTGGTTAAGAGATATGGCTGCAAACCAAAAGGTTGTCAGTTTGAATCCACCAGGTGCTCCTTGGAAACCACATGGGGCAGTTCTACTCTGTCCTATAGGGTCACTATGTAGATGAAAAGAGGATGAGAGAAGGGAAAAAACAAATATATTTGGTTAATATATATACAAACATATTGTATCAAAATGAGAAATAAATACTGATAAATATTACAGTCATCACTTCTGCAAACGGTCACATGGTCGTACATGGTATTTATAACTACCTTCATCCATTATCCATTCAATATACCCTTCATCTTCACCAGCACCCCAGGTGATGGGTCTAGACCAGGATCAGCAAACTTTTTCTGTAAAGGGTCAGATTGTAAACATTTAGACATTGTGGGTCATGCAGTCTGTGTCTCAACT
>NW_004444122.1:2129578-2131243 GCF_000243295.1 Trichechus manatus latirostris | reverse complement strand
TGCCTATTGATTCTTTGTCTGTTTCAAGAGGAATCCAAAGTAGCAAGGCAGCAGTCTCAACTTCCAGGTCAGTGGAATTATTGTTGTGTTCCCTGGTGGAAGCATTCTTCCCTTTGGAACTAAGGCCTCTAGACCACAGAGCCTGAAGTTGTTGGGATGGGACACTAATTTTGCTAGTGGATCACTAGGGGTAATAGTGAGAGGCACCACATTCTCCTTGGGTGGGAACTGCTGGCCCCTGGCTGAACAAAGAGAATTTAGTGGTGCCCATATTTTTATTCAGTCAGCAAACATTTATTGAGCACCTACTGTGTGCCAGGCACTAGCTGGGATGAAATGGTGAACAAGACCAAGATCATGGCACCCCTTTTGGAGCTCTCTGTCTAGAGGGGGAGATACACATTAAATAAGGCAACAGATAATACAGTAATTAAAAATGGATGTTGTGAGAGAGAATAATGGGGGGGGGGGTTACTTTAATTAGGGGACCAGAGAAAGCTCTGAGGAAGTGACTTTCCGGATGAGACCTGAAGGATAAGAAAGATGGACTCAAGCTAAGACCAGTGGGAAGAGCATCCCAGACATGTTATCAGGAGGGACCAGTCCCTGGAGAAGGACATCATACTTGTAAAGTAGAGAGTCAGCACAAAAGAGGAAGACCCTCGACAAGATGGGCTGACACAGTGGCAGCAACAATGGGCTCAGACATAACAATGATAGTGAGAATGGCACAGGACTGGGCAGTGTTTCGATCTGTGGTACACAGGGTTGCTATGAGTCGGAACCAACTGGATGGCACCTAACAACAACATGGTACTTCTTTGTTTTAACTTTTTGAGGAACGGCCATACATTTTCCATAATGGCTGCATCGTTATACAATCCCACCAGCAATGCAGGAGGGTTTCAATTTCTCCACATCCTTGTCAACTTTTGTTATTTTCCATTTTTCTGATAATGGTCATCATAGTCAGGGTGAGCTGATATCTCATTATAGTTTTGATTTGTATTTCCCTAATAACTAGTGACGTTGAGCATCTTTTCATTTCCTTATTGGCCATTTTAGAAGCTCCTACTTTGAGAAGGATGGAGTGGTCACTTGTGTTGGAAGTGCTGTGAGGTCGACTGAGTTCAGGTGGCTTGAGTCATCCAGAGAGTGTATTGGTGCAGAAGGGATCTGGGCAACCTGGGGATCTAGCAAGTGTGCTGTGGGGCCTTGAACCATACTGAGGCTATTGTTCTCAGAAACCATATTATTTGATTCTGCCTTTCCTACCTACAAGCCGGTGGAGCCCTCAGAAACACGTGTTGCCTTTTCCTGTGTTGTCAGTGGAGGACAGCCTTTCTAAGAGAATCTGTCTCAGAATGCTGAAGGCTCCTCTCAGAATGGAGAGTCAGCAAAATTGTGGGCGTCCAATAGAGGGAAGCTCGTGCAGGTTGGGATGATTTGGTTGGCTCTAAGAGTGTCCTGATATCTAGAAAGGCACATCATTTAGGGCTTGCATTGATTGGATGTAACTGAAAATTCATCTAACAATAGCTTAAGCACACAGAGGTTAGATTTTCGCATGTATTAAGAACCCTAAAGAAGGCTATACAGGACGGGGTACATATGCTTAAGGGAGAAGCCAAGAATTCAGGCTTCTCCTTTGAGCTGCCGTATAAG
>NW_004444122.1:2127681-2129290 GCF_000243295.1 Trichechus manatus latirostris | reverse complement strand
TATGGCCCCCAGACACCCTTTTATCTCAGTAATGAAGTCACTCCCGAGGTTTACCCTTCAGCCAAAGATTAGACAGGCCCATAAAACAAAAGGAGACTAAAGGGGCACACCGGCCTAGAGGCAAGGACTAGAAGCCAGGAGGGGACAGGAAAGCTGATAATGGGGAACCTAAGGTCAAGAAGGGAGAGTGTTGACATGTTGTGGGGTTGTTAACCAATGTCATAAAACTAGATGTGTACTAACCATTTAATGAGGAACTAGTTTGTTCTGTAAACCTTCATTTAAAGTACAATTTAAAAAAAAAAAGAATTTAGGCTTCTTCTGGCTCTCTGCTTTGTTCATTCTTAACATATGACTTTGATCCTCATGGTTGCAAGATAGCTGCTCCTCCTCCAGCCATCACTTCCACATTCCAAGCAGGAAGAAGATAGAAAGGCATATGGCACAGGCATATGCCTGCTGAGTCAGTTTTGTTTTCCCAGAGGTCCCACACAGCAGACTTTGGTTTCTATTTCACTGGCCAGAACAGGTTTGCTGGGTCACCTCTGTTGTTAGCAGCTGTCAAATAGATTTTGACTTATAGTGACCCATGTGACAGAGTGAAACTGCCCTAGAGGGTTTTCTAGGCTGTAATCTTTATGGGAGCAGGTCGCCAGGTCTTTCTCCCATGGAGCCTCTGGGTGGGTTCAAACCGCCAACCCTATGGTTAGCAGCCGAGCGCTTAACTTTTGCCAGCAGGGCTCCTTTGTTCACCTCTAGCTGCTGCAATGAAATTTGAGAGATGTTTTTAAAAGAACATACTGCCTCCCTGAACAAAATTAGGCTTCTATTGCTAGATAGAATATTGGGAGAAGGGGCAGTGGGTATTAGCTAAGCCACTCACAATGTCTGGTGCCCCTGGGAAGAAAGAGATGGTGGGATGGGGGTGGGAAGAGGAGGAGGGAGAGCATGAGAAAGAGAGAGTAAGTCCACAGATTCCTCAGTAGTACTCATTATAAAACTGAAATGTCGTGTCAGGAGTTTTTAAGCGGCGCTGGAACTATTTTCACCTCCTTCTAAATGGATCTCCCTTGACTCAGCAAATACCTAAATGTCTCCTGCTACTCCAATTTGTACTTTCATTTGAATCTTTTACTTTACAAATGCCCAACTCATGAGACCATGATGTTTTCCTTTATTTATAACCAGTTCTTTCTGGCTGTTTAGGAAAAAAAGAGAGAAAGAGAACGACAATTAAAAAATATGTCATTACTCCAAGACTACATTAATTCTCCTTCGGTGTCCCAGCAGGGAACTCCATCTTGGAGAATTCATTAAAGCCTGACCTGGAGAAGTGTAATGAAAAAAATGTCACAGGAGACCAACATTTTGAATTATTGATTAGAAGGGGTTTTCCTGGCTCTTTTGGCTTAATTACACACTCTGAAGGAGGCGAAGCAGACAGAAGGAGAGACGGAAGTTGCAGAGATTTAAAGTGGCTGAGAGGTTTGCAACAGCTGCGTTGCATTACCCGTTTTATGAAGCTGTTGCTGTGGAGCTCATGGGCTGTGGCTCCAGAAAAGGGGAGGTGCCGGGGAGAGGAGCCTAAGGACTGAATACTAAGAATCCC
>NW_004444122.1:2124448-2126264 GCF_000243295.1 Trichechus manatus latirostris | reverse complement strand
GTGATGCTAAACAGATTTCAGTGGAGCTTCCAGACTAAGGCAGACTAGGATGAAAGGTCTGGCAATCTACTTCTGAAAATCAGCCAGTGAAAACCCTATGGATCACAACAGTCTGTTCTGCAGCCAATCATGTGTATGGCACAGGACCAGGCATCGTTTTGTTCAGTTGTGCATGGGGTCGCCATGAGTAGGGGTCGACTTGAAAGCACCTAGCAACAACCACATGCTCTTAGGAAAGTGTTGAATAATTCAGAGACTATTTCCAGGGAAGTGCAGTTGCTGGACCTGCCTTCTAGTTGGGGTGCCCTTTCATGTGTAATGCCTTGGCCGCCCTTCTGATCCATGCTAAGCAGCTCTAGGGAGCTTGTCACAGCTTCCTGTCAGGGTCAACAGTGCCCTCTGGGATCTGACCCCGGCCTGCTGCTTTCTGCTTTGCTTCCTGCATTCTAGGGCCTTCTCTCAGTCTTTCAAAGGTGCCAGCTCCTTCCCACCTAAGCACTGTCATACATGTCCCTTGCTCTCCTGGAATGCTCTTCTCCCTACCTCTTCTCCCTGGGCCTAGCTGATGCCCCTCCTCATCCATCAGAACTCTGCTCTGTCGTCACACCCTCCAGGAGGTCTACTGATGCCCTCCTTTCCTAGACAAGGTCAAGGCCTCCTGTTACCCACTTTCTAGCTTTTGTACGTTGTATTCCTAGAATTTATTGCAGACATAATTAAACATTTATTTGTAGGATGAGTTGGTTAATGCCCTTCTCTCCCACTAGACCAGAAACTCCATGAAGGCAGGAGCCATGCCTAATTTTGCTCATGATTTTATCTCCAGAATCTTACTCACTGCTTGGCACATAGTAGGCTCTTTAACTGAATCCTTTCCTCGGCTCTGTGGGGCAGAGTTGACAATCTCCATTTTATAGCTGAGGAGGTCCAGAGACGTCAAGCGAGTTACCTAAGGTCACACAGCTGGTAAGGACAGAGCTGGAATTCACATCCATAGCTCTCCAGTTATGAGCCTTGCTCTTTTTACCAATGTTCCTAGTAGCAGCTGCACCCTGGGGGTAGCACACACCAAGCCTGTTCCACAGCAGACGGCAGGCAGTCTTGGTCCTAACCCCTAGGGCTACGCTGCAGTTGAGCACTTCTGTGGCCTTCCATACCCTGGATTTGCTGTCTGTGGCCTCTCTCCTAGTCTGGATAATGTTCCCTGAGTCCCCTCGCGCTAGCTTAGACCTGTGATCCTGCTCCAATTGGTACATGAAGACATGCAATTTGGCCCCTTTTCCCCAGCCTTGCTGGGTCTTTGGCTGTTGAGCCCTTCCTTCTTTCTTTTTGCTTTTTTTGTTTGACTAGATTCTTACCTCAATTCTACCCTCGGGATTCAGGACACACCCAGTGTCAGCATGATGCCATCCCTCATTTACTGCTGTTTGACAGTTTTGAATATAACTCTATTTGACCACAGCTGGCTCATTCTTCATGCTTTCCATGGAGACTTCCTTCTTGGTGCCTGCCTCCTCCCTGCTCGGCGGCTAGGACTGTGTTCCTGACCCCAGAGAATCGTGTCTGACTTCTGTCCACGTACCATGGGTGCTAGTTCCATGTGGTCCAGGAACCCTTGCTGCCAACAGGACCCCTCCAGCCAGGGGGAGCCTGGAATACTGTGTGCAAGCAGATGGCACTGGAACGTGGTGAGCCTCCTGTCCAGGGCAGAGAGAGAGGAGAGGAAGGTTGGACAGGGGGACTGGGTGTTATTTGGAATAACTTTAATCACTGGAGGTGTCCCAGGTGCATCCTAAAACATCCGGGCAGAGTGAGT
>NW_004444122.1:2122092-2123293 GCF_000243295.1 Trichechus manatus latirostris | reverse complement strand
TCCCCCACATTAATTAACTTGATCATTTTACAAGTCACTTTGATCGTCAGATGTTGGACGTGAAGCTGTAGTGATTTAATAGATTGGAAAACCAAGATGACTTGAAAGCTTTGCCTTCTACCTACAATTTTTTTTAATGTGCTGGAAACCTAAAAGCGATATTCTTTATGAGCAAATTAAATTTTACTTTTTTTTTTTAAGAGTTATTAAGTCAGATGGTGAGTTTAGAACAGATGCCTTCAGAGATCAGAGTCATCTCTTGCTTTACGAGAGAGCAGAGGGTTTGTGAAACGTGCTGTTTAATGCCGTGCGGTGCCAGGTTATTTTTCTTCTTCCAGGGTGAAGTACGTGCGCTTTCCTAATATTTTGGCAGATGTCTAATAATAGACCACAGGAAAAAAGCACTACGTTTTTATTTCAGAGCCAATTTTATCAAGTTCTTTGAGGGGTTTTGTAGGAAAGGAGCATGGGTTCTTGTTCCTGCCGCATGACCTTGGCAAATATCTGTCCTTCTAGGAGTCCATGTGTGACTTAGGATTCTAGGAACAAATCAGCATTCTGAACACAGATAGGACTCTGGATCACTTCCCACTCAGGGAGACGATTCAAATACACGGTTTCGTTGTCTGTAAAGTGGGCTGACAATTATTATCTAGACAGGCATATTCCTAGACCCTTGCACACCTATATTCACATTCTCACACACACACACACACACACACGACACACAGGTTTGCTGAAACTCCCAAACAGAAAACTAGTTTTAGGTTTTTAGTGTGTTTGCATTGGGTTTGAATGGAGCAAGGACGAGTCCGACTAAAAGGCAAATGACCCTACCACCCAGCCCACCTAACAAATGTCCACTGTATCCTTGGATGGCTTCCTGCTGACTTTCAAGTGTCTTTGACTTCCAGCCCAGACCTGAGTGACCACACTGCCCCCAACATTGTGGCAAAAAGAGTAGAGTTGCTGCATCTTCTTTAGGCCACCACCTGCCTGGGCTCCAGCACATGGGGTAGCAGAAAGGACTATTACCTGGCATATCCTTGCCTTTACTCTCTCTGGCCCCTGCCTGGGATACTCTCTCCACACCATCCCTTAGGTCCACAGTCACCCATGCCCCAAGGCCTGGCTCCAATGCCCTCTCTAGGAAGGTTTGTTTGATCCCCCTATTTCCCTCCTCTGAGACTTTTATTTGGAC
>NW_004444122.1:2118523-2120059 GCF_000243295.1 Trichechus manatus latirostris | reverse complement strand
CCTCCACTGACAGATGGGTGGTGGCTGCACATGAGGTACGCTGGCTGAGAATCAAACCCAGATCTCCACGTGGAAGGCAAGTATTCTACCACTGAACCACCAATGCCAAGCAGATGATGGTAAAGAGACGGTGAGGCCCAGCCTGGGAAAGATGTGCTCATATCCTGAGACCATGTGCACTGAGAAGCCGGCATCCAGACGAAGGGGCACAGGTGCTCACACACATGTCCCCAGAGAGACTCACACAGACCCACAAATGCCAGTGTGTGCACACTTAGACCCATAAGTGCAGAAACACACATACTGTTAGTAGCCTTCCCAGTTTCCTAATTAAGAACAAACTGTAAGTGAAGCATGTTCTGTCCGGCTTTGCACGTTCAAGCTTATAGAATCCAGGGACCTTCGTCAGGTCTCCTGGCCCAGCCTTCTGCTTCTAAACAGTTCAGATATCAGAACTGGATCAGAAAAAGGACTTGTCAGTGAAGGAGGGGCACTTAACCAGCCACTGAACAAGCTGTTAGGTACCCTGGAATAATGGCAGGCTTCTCGAAATGAGAAGATGGGATTTTTTTTTTTTTTGGACAGTCTGAGGTTTATAATTACCTAGTAGAACTAATGGGCTCTTTCTGTCTCATAATTATGTTTGTCATGATACAAACACTTAAATGCTTGGCTGTTGGTCTTCATGGACAAACCTCCCTGCATCAAATGAAATTGTAATGCCATGATGAGCCATTATGCTGTGGCAGATGACAGTCCCTGTGTGATGCTCGCTGCCCAGCAATCCTGTTGTTCTCAGCATGTACAGTGTGGTCTAATAATCAGGAGGAGGGCCCTGTTCTCCATGGAGCTGTCACAGGGGCCCAAGGACTAGGAGCTGGGATCCACAGGCTCAGGTTCCTTGGGAGTTAGGTGGATCTTGGGACTCTGCTGTTATATGTTTCTTTGCTGGAAACATAAGATGCTATCAGAATTTTACAGTCTAACCAAGGATGTCACTGGAACGACTTCATCTGTATGGAGTTATTACTATTCCTTCAATGAAGTAATTACAGAGAATTAAATGCTAAATTGTTTGATTTGTATGAAGAAGGAACATCGAGACTGTTTTGCCAGGCACATCTTAATTTATGGAATCATTATAGTATGATGGGTCTAGTCGTCAGAAGGACTTAGTGGAGGTTGGGTGGTGAATTGCACTGAATATGCATGGAGTGATATTAGGAGGACGGCAAGCTGAGAATTAGCATTCCAGAAGGAATAAAGCCATCTGAATACAATATTAGAAGTTTTGATACTATGTTTCTAGGTAGTTTGGACTTCCTGAGTTATTTAAGGAATTTCTTTTTCTTTCCATGAGGAAGTATCTTAGCGCTCTTTGGTGGCAAGCAGGGCCAGATTATCCAATAGATAAGGTGCTTACCGTGCTTACCAGATCATCTGCAGTGAACAATTTCACATTTTTTCAGCCCATCAAAGATTCTGCTTCTAGGTATGCCTCGCATCTGTCTCTCTCCCAACCCCACAGCACTTTCC
>NW_004444122.1:2115336-2117222 GCF_000243295.1 Trichechus manatus latirostris | reverse complement strand
GTTTTCTTTATAAACTATGTTATGCCAATTGAGCTAGATGTTCCCTGAGACCATGGTCCCCACTTAGCATAATGCTTTTGAGGTTCATCCATGTTCTTGTGTGTGTCAGTACTTCTTTCTTTTTATTACCGAATAGTATTGTATTGTATGGACATACCACAATTTGTTTATCTATTCACTAGTTGATAGATATTTGGGTTGTTTCCAGTTTTTCTTCTTTTAAATTTATTTTATTTTTTGTTGAGAATATACATAGCAGAACATACACCAATTTAACAATTTCTACATGTACAATGCAATGGATATTAATTATATTCTTCAAGTTGTGCAACTGTTCTCACTCTCTTCCAAATTGCTTTTTCCCCATTAACATAAACTCACTGCCCTCTAAGATTCCCGTGTAATCTTTTGAGTTGCTTGTCAATTTGATCCCATATAGATAAGCCTTAAAAAGGTACAATGCTCAAGGCAGGTGCTCTTTACTAGTTAAGCTAAACTATTGTTTGGTTTTAAGAAGACTTCAGGGGATATTTTTGGCTTAAGGTTTAAAGATTATCTCGGAGCAATAGTTTCAGGGGTTTAACCAGCCTCAGTGGATCCAGAAACTCTGGATTCTATGAAGATTTTAACTTTTTTTCTGCATTTCCCCCCTTTAGGTCAGAATTCTTCCATAGATCTTTGATTAAAACATTCAGTAATTGTGGCCAGGCACCATCCATCTTCTGGTCTCATGGAAAAGAAGGCAGTTGTTTATGAAGGCAATTAGCCACACTATTTCCAGTTTTGAATAAAGTACATGTCTTTGTGTGGACTTATGTTTTCGTATCTTGTGGGTAAATACCTAGGAGTGGGATTGCTGGGTCATAGAGTAAGTGAATGTTTAATTTGAAAAGAACTGTCAAAATTTTTAAAGTGGGTATAACATTTTGCATTTCCACCAGAAAAATATGAGAGTTTTGAGTTTTAATTGCTCCACATCCTGTCAACACTTGTATTTTCTGTCTTTAATTTTAGGCAGTCTACTGAGTGTGTCAGAATCAACTCGACGGCAAGGGGTTTGGTTTTTTGGTTAGTGAGTGTGTAGTGGTATCTCAATCTGATTTTAATTTGCGTTTCCTTAATGACAAAAGATGTTGAGCATCTTTTCATGTGCTTACTTGTCATTTGCTTATCTTTTTTGGTGAGGTAACTATTCAAATTGTTTCCCCATATTTAAAAATTGGGTCGATTGTCTCATTATTATTTAAATGAAAGAGTTCTTTATATATTTTGAATATAAGTCCTTTATCAGGCATATGTTTTGCAAATATTTTCTCCTAGTCTGTGCTGACCTTTTCATTTGATTGAGGAGACATGACTCTCTATTCTGGTGATTCTAATTAGACTGCCATTCATTTGACCTAGAATTCTTCCCCTTATACCAATCAAGTAAATATTTAGTAGATTTCCTATCTATTTCACTCCTAGGGACACCATGACTAAGTAGCCAATGCCATAGTCCATACGAGTCAGACTATTCTGATTACTGCTTTGACTCTGCTATCCATTACGGTAACCACCTTGTTTTTGTCAGTTGAGTACCACCACTTGGCCCCTACCACCGCGGGGTCCAATCAACCCCATTGTAGTTAGGTGTCTTAATTCAGTTAGGACAGTTCCCACTGTCAAATCTGACTTATATAAAATAGCAGTCACTATTATTCAAATTTACACACTAACCACTAATGCCACAGATGAGGAAATTGAAGATTTTTACCAACTTCTGCAGTCTGAAATTGATCAAACATACAGTCAAGATGCATTGATAATTACTGGTGATTGGAATGTGAAAGTTGGAAACAAAGAAGGACTGGTAGTTGGAAATATGGCCTTAGGGAGGGAAATGT
>NW_004444122.1:2107959-2112869 GCF_000243295.1 Trichechus manatus latirostris | reverse complement strand
GAGAACATCTTTTCATATGTTTGTTGGCTGCTTGGATGTCCTCTTTGGTGAAGGTTCTTTTCATGTCTTTTGCCCATTTTGTGAATGGGTTGTTTGCCTTTTTGTTGTTGAGATGTTGCAGTTTTTAAATAGATTTTGGAGATTAGACCCTTATCAAATAAGTTGTTTCCAAATTACTTTTTCCCACTCTGTAGGTTGTCTGTTTACTCTTTTAATATAGTCTTTGGATGAGCATAAGATGAGGTCCCATTCATCTATTTTATCTTTTTCTTTTCATGCATTTGTTTTTATGTTTGTTATCTTATTTTTACAAAGGATTAGGTACCATAGTTTTCTTCCAGGGATTTTATGGTTTTAGATTTAACACTTAGGTCTTTGATCCATTTTGAGTTAGTTTTTGTGTGTGGTGTGAGGTATGGGTCCTGTTTCATTTTTCTGCAGGTGGATATCCAGTTTTGCCAGCACCATTTATTAAACAGACTGTTTCTGCCCCTCTGAATGGACTTTGACTCCTTGTCAGAAATCAGTTGTCCATAGACACAAAACCCTAAACCAAATCCATTGCTGTTGAGTCAATTCCGACTCCATACTTGGCCAGGTTTAATTCTGAATTCTCAGTTCTATTCCACTGGTCTATGTGTCTGTCACTGAACCAATTCCAGGCTGTTTTGATTGCAATGACTGTGTAGTATATTTTGATATCAGGGAGTATGAGGTCTCCTGCTTTGTTCTTTTTCTTCAATATTGCTTTGAGTATTCAGGGTTTCTTTATTTTCCATGTGAAGTTGGTCATTAGTTTTTCCATTTAGGTAAAGAATATTGTCAGGATTTGTATCAGCATTGCATTGTATCTGTAGATCACTTTAGGTAGAATTGACATTTTCATTATATTAAGTCTTCCAATCCATGAGCATGGGACGTCTTTCTATTTTTGTGGATCTCTTTTAGTCTCTTATGGTAATGTTTTATAATTTTCATTGTATAAGTTTTTATGTCCCTGGTTAGGTCAATTTCTAGATATTTTATTGATTTGGTAGCTATTGTAAATGGTATGGTTTTCTTGATTTCTTTTTTGGAGTAGTCTTTGTTAGTATAGAGGAACCCAACTGATTTTTGTGTGCTGATCTTGTACCACACAATGTTGTTAAATTCTTCTATTAGTTTCAGCATTTTTCTTGTGGAATCTTTAGGGTCTTCTATGTATAAGATGGAGCCGTCGTGGTGTAGTGGTTCAGCACTTGGCTGCTAACCAGAAGGTTGGCATTTCGAATCCACCAGCTGCTCCTTGGAAACCCTATGGGAGAGTTCTACTCTGTCCTATAGGGTCCTTATGAGTTGGAATCCACTTGATGGCAATGGGTTTTATGTATAGGATTATGTCAACTGAAAATATAGTTTCACTTCTTCCTTTCCAATTTCGATACATTTTATTTCTTTCTTGTCTTATTGTTCTGGCTAGTACTTTCAGTATAATGTTGATTAAGAGTGGTGATAATGGACATCATTACCTGGATCCCATTCTCAAAGGCAAAGCTCTCAGTCTTTCTCCATTGAATATAACGTTGGCTGTTGATTTTGCATACATGTTCTTAATTATGTTGAGATATTTCCTTCTATTCTTATTTTGCAGAGTTTTTTTATCAAGAAAGTTTGTTGAATTTTATCGAATGCCTTTTATGCTTCAATTGATACAATCATATGGTTCTTTTCCTTTGTTTTATTTATATAGTGGATAAAATTGATTGATTTTCTAATGTTGAACCACCCTTGTAATCCTGGTAGGAATCTCACTTGATCATGGTGTATGATTTTTTTGATATGTTGCTGAAGTCTGCAGGCTAGAATTTTGTTGAAAAATTTTGCATCTATGTTCATAAGGGATATTAGTCTGTAATTTTCTTTTTTTGTGATATCTTTGCCTGGTTTGGGTATCAGGGTTATGCTGGCTTCATAGAAAGAGTTTGGTAGTGTTCCTTCATATTCTATGTTTTTGAAGAGATTGAGTAAGATTTGTGTCAACTCTTCTCTGAATGTTTGGCAGAATTCTCCAGCGTAGCCATCTGGTCCTGGGCTTCTTTTTTTTTTTGGCAGTTTTTTTATGACATTTTCAATCTCTTCTTTTGTAATGGGTCTGTTTAAATTTCCTACTTCTGTTTGTGTTAGTTTGGGTAGGTAGTGTGGTTCTAGGAATTTGTCCATTTCATGTAGGGTTTCAAAATTGTTGGAGTACAATTTTTCATAGTAATCAGTTATGATCTTGTTTATCTCTGTTGGATCAGTTGTAATGTTACCAATTTCATATCTTAATTTGGTTATTTGCCTCTTCTGTTTTTCTTCTTTTGTCAGTCTAGCCAGTGGTTTCTCTATTTTACTGATCCTTTCTATTGTTTTGCTGGTCTTGCTGATTCTTTCTATTGTTTTGCTAGTTTCTATTTCATTTATTTCTGCCCTAATCTTTATTATTTCCTTTTTTCTGGTAACTTTTGACTTCTTCTGCTCTTCTTTTTCTATTTGTTCAAGTTGTCGGTTTAAGTGAATGATTTTGAATCATTCTTCTTTTTTAACATAGGCATACATTGCTATGAATTTCCCTCTGAGTACTGCTTTTGCTGTGTCCTGAAGCTTTTCATATGTTGTGTTTTCATTTTTGTTTGATTCTAGGAATTTTTTAATTTGACTTTTGATTTCTTCTATGATCCAATAGTTTTTTAGTAGTGTATTATTTAATTTCCATGTATTTATTTTTTTCCCCTTATTTTTCCTGTTGTTGATTTCTAGCTTCATACCATTATGATCAGAGAAAGTACTTTGTATGATTTCAGTCTTTTTAAATTTGCTGAGACTTGTTTTGTGTCCTAGCATATGGGCTATTCTGGAAAATGATCCATGTGTGCTGGAGAAGAATGTGTATTGTTCTAATGCCGGGTGGGGTGATCGATCTATGTCTGTTAGGTCCAATTGGCTTGTGGTTTTATTTAAGTTCTCAATGTCCTTAGTGATCTTCTTTTTAGAAGTTCTGTCTATAATTGAAAGTGGTGTGTTGAAGTCTCCTACTATTATTG
Organism: Trichechus manatus latirostris; assembly: GCF_000243295.1. Classification (NCBI taxonomy): domain Eukaryota; kingdom Metazoa; phylum Chordata; class Mammalia; order Sirenia; family Trichechidae; genus Trichechus; species Trichechus manatus. Next base: position 2,109,807 of record NW_004444122.1, on the reverse strand, counting down.
TCGAGTTCTCTATTTCTCCTTTCATATTAATTTCATGTATTTTGGTGCATTGCTGTTAGGTGTATATATATTTATAAATGTTCTTTTTGCTGGATTGATCCTTTTATTATGTAATGTCCTTCTTTATCTCTTGTAACAGATTTTGATTTAAAGTCTATTTTATCTGACATCAGTATGACCACCCCTGTTCTTTTTTGTTTACTGGTTGAATGGAATGTTTTTCTCCATGCTTTTATTTTCAGTCAGTTTGTGTTCTGATGTCTAAGGTGTGTTTCTTGTAGACAGGAAAAGGATAGATCATGGTTTTTTTAAATCCATTCTGCCACTCTCTGCCTTTTTCATGGGGTTATACCATTTACATTTAAGGTTATTACTGAAAAATGAAGTGTCTACCTCACTCACTTTGCTATTTGTTTTTTGAATAGTTTGTATCTTTGTTTTTTTATTCTGATTTTTCTGTTTTTGTTTGTATTTGGCTGCTTTCTTGTGTGAGCCTTTTTGCTTTCTTCCCTCTTGTCTTCTGAATGTTTTTTTCTTGATTTCTTAGCGATTACTACATATATTAGATTACACAACTTACAAGTTCAACAAAGTTTTTTTTAACATATGAACAACAGTTAACATTCAACCTTAACATAATAAATCTATTTCTGATATGCTCTTCTGTCCCCAATTTCTCTTGGTAAGTCTCCATTAGCATCAGTATGCAACCTATATTTGACAAGTTTACTTTGTACTTACTTCTTAAAAACTTGTTGTTGTATTGTTTGAGGGATTTAATTATTGATTTTGTTCCATGAAAATATCATATACTTGGTCCTTATGATTGACCATGTTGTTGCATTTTTCGGAGATCTCTCTCTCTCGTTATTTATTTGTTTATTTACTTATTTTCCCCAAGTATAGATACGAGTATTTATTTAATGCTCTTGTCTTTCTATTTGGAGTACTCCCTTGAATAATACTTGCAAAGCTGGTTTGGTAGTGGCAAATTGCTACAGCTTCTGTTTGTTTGGGAATGTCTTGATTTCCCCTTGTTTTTGAATGACAACTTTGCTGGATAAAGAATTCTTGGTTGGCAATTTTTTTTTTTGTTCAGTTTTTTATCCATGTTGCTCCATTGTCTTCTGGCCTCTAGAGTTTATGGGGAGAAATCTATACTGATTCTTATGAAAGACCCTTGGTATGTTATATTGTGTTTTTCTCTTGCTGTTTTCAGAATTCTCTCCTTGTCTTTGGTTTTTAAAGAATTTCATTAGGATATGGCACAGAGTTGATCTTTTTGTGTCTCTTCTGATTGGGGTCATGTAGCTTCCTGCATTTGCAGGCTTCGTTCTCTGTTCATGTCTTGGAAATTTATCTATGATTATCTCTTGGAAAATTGTTTATGTGCCTTTATTGTTGTTATGGTGCTCTTGGATTGCAATAATTCTAATGTTAGGTTTCTTAATTGAATCCCTTATTTCCTTTTGGGCTTGTTTGCTTTTCTTTGTACTTTTCTCTTGAGACTTTATAGTTTAGTTATTTTGTCTTCTGGTTCATTTATTCTATCTTCTGTCTGTTCAATTCCGTTCTTGAGTGTTTCTCTTGCTTTTTCTAATTCAGAATTCAGTTGCTCTATTCTTCAGTTCCAGTGGCTCTCTTTTTTTTTTTTTTTTCAGTCTTTTTGCTTTCTGTTTTTCAGATCAGCTAATTTCTATCGTTTTATCTTCCAGTTCTGTAATTCTTTCCTCTGCTAACCTCCATTCTGCTGTTGAGTCTATCTATTGAACTTTTTATTTCAGTTATTGTCTTTTTCATTTCTAACATTTCCATTTGGTTCTTCTTTCCATTTTCTATCTCTGTGCT
>NW_004444122.1:2103968-2107859 GCF_000243295.1 Trichechus manatus latirostris | reverse complement strand
TTTTTTTTTTTTTTTTTTTTTGGTGTTTTCAATTTCCTTGTTGTGTCTCTCATTTTGTTCCTCCATTTGTTTCCTGATCTCTGCTAGTTTGTTTACTGTGTGCTTTTTGCTTTATTTAAACATATTTAGCCCCATAATCTGAAAATTATTAATTCTTTGCATTAGTCTGGCTTCCATAGGAGAAAATTCTTCTTCTTCATGTTTTATTTTTGATTGGTCTTTCTTCTCTTGTGATTTTGTGTGTTCTACTGTTTTTTGTTGAACGTGGGCCATTTTGTTATCTCCTCTTTTTTTACTTTAAATTTTGTATTCTGGTTTTTGTGGGAAAATTTTCTTATTGGGCACCTTAGTGGCACAGCGGCTAAGCGGCAGCTGCCAACCAAAAGGCCAGGGCCCACACCCACAAGATACTCCATGGGAGAAAGATGCAGCAGCTCACCTCCGTATAGACCCACCCCATGGGGCAGCTCCACTCCACCCCACAGGGTCGCTATGAGTCATAATCAGCCTGGTAGCAGTGGGTTTGGTATCTTCTCCTGAGAACCACTAGAGGGCACTCTTAAGTTTTTTTCAGTGCTGATTCAGGAGTTCTGGATACTTGATGTCTGGAATTCAATATGCATGCACAGGAGGGGGGGTTAGTTGGTTGTTGATGCTGATGTAAACAGTGGAGCTTGATTTTCCTGAGGCAAAGGTAGGGGGGCTCTCTATGTCTTTCCCTCACAGGTGCCACTGTACAGGCTCTTGCACAGTGTCCTGCTGTGGGCAGGGAGCCAGCCATTTCCCTCTGTGTCCATGTCAGTCTGAAGTATTCCCCTTGCCCTGCTGCCCTTGGAGTTCCTCCCAGTCCTAGTGCCCATCTTTCTGTGGCCTCAGTGAGATTCAACAGTACTCTCTCACAGTGCCGTGGTCTCCCTTCAGCCCCTCTCAATTGCATAGCCCACGAACTCCTATGGCCAATTTGTGCCACCTTGAAAAATCAGCTGCAGCTTCCTCAGATTAGCTTTTGTGGTGGTTAAGGTTGTGTGTCAACTTGGCTGGGTCGTGATTCTCAGTGGTTTGGCAGCTATGTAATGATGTAATAACCTCCATGATGAGATCTGATATAATGTAGTCTCCTCCATGATGAGATCTGTAATGAGCAGCCAATCAGTTGAAAGGGAGTTTCCTTGGGGGCATGGCCTGCATCCAATATATGTGGACTTTCCGGCAAAACTTGCTGGCTTTTGCTCGGTCTGGACCCACAACTGGCCCCTCATCTGGCCTCTAGTTCTTGGGACCTGAGGTAACAGCTTACCTGCCAATCTTGGGATTCATCAGCCTTTGCAGCCGGTGAGCCAGTGGCCTGCTGCTTTACCTACCAATCTTGGGTTCACCAGCCCCTGTGGCTATGTGAGTCAGGAGGAGCATCCAGCTTGACCCACGGACTTGGGATTTTCCAGCCTCTACAACCCATGTGAGCCATTTCCTTGACGTAAATCTCTCTTTCTCTCTCTCTATATTTCAGTAGTTTTGCTTCTCTAGAGAACCCAGCCTAAGACAGCTCCCTTTTTGTGTTCCCTGTTTGGGGTGTTACCTAGCCCCATCCCAAAATGGCTGGAATAAGTGAGTGCCCCCAGTGATAGAGGGTAGGTTTTTCCAGCTTCTTTGTCATCCCCGTTCTTCCTCTCCCCATTTCTAGACTCACCTCAACTCTCCAACACCTCATCTGCCATCTGGAGTTCTGAGCTCTCAGCCTGTGCTTGTTTTAATTCATTGTTCAGTGTGTTAGTTGCTGGGGGAGTAAACTGGAGAGACCACTCACCTTGCCATCTTGTTCTGTCCTCAGATCTGATATTTTTGTTGTAAATATTCCTTTGTGGTCAGAAGAAGAATCTGAGTTTATATTGTGTCTGCCACTTGACAGTTTGATGACATTTAATGTCTCTGAGTTTTGGTTTTTCTCATCTATAACGTGGAGGTAACACTACCTTCCAAAGAGTTGTTGGAAGGATTAAAAGAAATGATTCATGTAACACCTAGCACAGTTTAAATAAAGTATGCAAAGTTAGCACAGTTGCTCAATAAATGATCGCTACATTTGCCTTGTCCATATATTAGACAAAATCATGAGTAAGGTTGAGATGTTAAAGCTCTATATTTCAAATGTGTATTACCGTGAGAAGACTGATAAATTTACTTGTTTTGTATATATATATATATATATACACACACACACACCCCCCTACTCCTCACTTATCGACTGTCTTGTTATCTCACTTTCTGACTTTTCACATTTATGACAATAGTAAAAAATCTAGTATTCAACTATTTTGCATGTTGATGACATTTGTCTGGCAGTAACGTATGCTGAGGTGTTAGGCATGGGTGAACGCTGGCTGTGATAGTTAAGGTTATGTGTCAGCTTGGCTGGGCCATGATTCTCAGTGGTTTGGCAGTTATGCAATGCTGTAATTTGGCAGTTATGTAGTGATGTATCCATCCTCCATTTTGTGATGTGATGTGGTAATCCTTCATTTTCACATAACGCTAATTTTCACATAATGACCTGGTATTTGGAACATAACCATGTGGATAAATGAGGAGTGGGTATATATATGTATATATATGTGTGTGTGTGTGTGTGTATAGTAAAACCTGTGAGAGCCAGAAGTCAATAGGACTGCCTTGTTTTCCAGGTCTCTCAAGTTTTCTGCCTTTGGCAGGGTGCAGTCCTGCCACTTTTCTATTGCTCTCTATTAGTGGAAAATATTTGGCTTTTCCTTCTCTGACAAGTTTCCACCTTATACACATTGCAGCTTTCACAGGTTTTACTGTATATACAGAGAGAGAGATTTTTTTTAAAGCTAAAGATTCTAACATGCTGTTTCTTCTCTTTCCTCTTCAGAATATACCCAGGTAGGCTGGGTTCTAATTCTAATCACTTCTGACTGATAAAAAGAGCAGATTAGACACAGAGATACACATACACACGGGTGGGGTGGGGGTGGGCGCGGCCACCAAATGAGGATTATTTACAAACTAAGGGGACCAAGGAATGCCCAGGACTACCTACAAGAAAGCAATAGACACAGCTGACACCCTGATTTGGACTTCTAGCCTCCAGAACAAAAAAAAAAAAAATTCTGTTCTTTAAAGCCACCCACTTGTGGTATTTCTGTTACAGCAGCACTAGGAAACTAAGGCACATAGAATATGAGTGTTAGCTCAGTGAAAATTATTGTGAAAATCCAACAAAGAAAGGCTTCCACTTGTCCAACGGCAGCCCACAAGTCCTGGTGTGGTAGAGGGGCCAAAACGAACAGTATGGGGCTCCCCAGAGGAATCTGTTCTTGCCTTGACTACACTCTACAATATGCCTGGCTTTCCTATCCCTACTGCCACAGGCCCAGCTCCTCTGTCTTTCTGGTCTTCTCTTCACTTCAGCTTTGACATCTCTGGTTACTTGCTTCTGTGGCTCCTGACTTATCATCTCCCTTCTGCCTGGGTGACCAGCCTTATTTTTATCTCTTGATGTCAGAACTCTCTAGCATGAGCAGTCAGGCATTCCTGGTATTCTCTGGACTTGACTCCTCTGTGGTTCCTTTGTTGGAGGGCTGGAAGATGATGTTGATGCCAGACCTTGAGGAGCATATAACTGACTACTGGGCAGGCAGAGACACACATAGGGAGAAGACAGACAAAGGAGACAGTTGCATCTACAAGGATTGCTGGAAGCTACTAGAAGCTGAAATACACAAGGAAGAACCTCTCCCTAGAGCTATATACTGAATTCAGACTTTTAACCTCCTGAACTGTGAGAAAATAAATTTCTGTTCTTTACAGCCACCCATTTGTGGTATTTGTGTTATGGCAGCATTACATAACTAAGACACAATCTTTTTATTTCCT
>NW_004444122.1:2101130-2103381 GCF_000243295.1 Trichechus manatus latirostris | reverse complement strand
AGGGAGTTTGGATGTGTCTATGGAGCTTTCATGACCTTGCCTTGGTCAAGTTGTGCTGGCTTCCCCAGTATTTTGTACTGTCTTACTCTTCACCAAAGTTACCACTGGTCTATTGTCTGTTTAGTTTTTTCCATCCTCACCCCTCCCCATCTCTTAACCATCAAAGATTGTTTCTTTTTGTGTGTAAACCTTTTTGTGAGTTTTTATATTAGTAGTCTCATATAATGTTTGTCCTTTTGTGATTGACTTATTTCACTCAGCATAATGCCCTCCAGATTCATTCATGTTGTGAGATGTTCTGCAGATTCATCATTGTTCTTTATTGTTACATACTATTCCATTGTGTGATGTATCATAGTTTGTTTATCCATTCATCTGTTGATGGGCACTTAGGTTGTTTCCATATTTTTGCTATTGTGAATCATGCTGCAATGAACATGGGTGTGCATATGTCTCTTCGTTTGATGGCTCTTATTTCTCTAGATATATTCCTAGGAGTGAGATTGCTGGATCATATGGTATTTCTATTTCTAGATTTTTAAGATAAGCCTCCATCTTTGAACAACTCTTCAATTAAACTCTCTGTCAAACTGTATTTTTTTAAAAAGATCTCCCTTCACATTTAAAAAGTCTTTCTTCTTCCTTCTCATTCATCCATTTGCCTTTCTTCAGCCTATCCCTACTTCAGGAAATGGAAACAGAGATATAGAACATTTTGGTTGTCAAGAAGCCTCAATCCACACCTCATGATTCCTATGGAGTTGACCCCTCGTGTCCTCTCTGAACAGGTATCTTCTTTGCATGTGAAATGTCTGTTCTGAGTGAAGGATAGTAGAAAGGAACCATGGGTAAGAAGCTTCCTAGACTACTGTGAAGTCTGAGGAATACTTAGCAGAGTCATTGGGGAGTGTCTGGGCTAAAGTGAGGTATCAGAGGCAGGGTAAGCCTGCCTTCAAAGATCTGCTGAGTTCAGTCATTGGCTGGGAGCAGCTCTTGAGAAACTTTGCCTTGGCATGGACATGATGATAGATTTCAGAACACAGCAGCTGGAGTCCTTGGGCAATTATGTTCCCTCTAGTTGGAGGTCTGTGAGGTGCATTCTCATGTCACCACACCGCAGTCTCCCATCTTGTCTGAGACACTCAGTAGCCTTGGAATAGGAGGAATGAAAAGTTGGCCTTCTTCTTCCTGAAAAAGGCTATTGGTGACTATGGGTATGCATATGTTTGGAGCCAGAGTTTAGCTTTACTTGTACTCTAGCTCACAATTACAGAGATGTTGCCTCTACTGCACTGTCCTCACTAGGAGGGAAACCCCCTACTGTAGTGATTTTGTCTGGTGGCAACACTGATGTACTTACTGGCTCAAACTTGTGGGGAGCCCAATGATATCACCATATGCATGATACGTTTTGGTTCAAAGGGTTTTTCTGTCCGTTTCCTCATTTGATCCTCACCAAGACCTTATAATGTTAGTTGTTCAGGAGATCTCCACTTTATAGATGAAGAGACCAAGATTTGAAGAAGTTAAAAGAGCTAATCAAAGTCACTTGACCACTAAGTGGGGGAATTGGAAGTTGAATCCAGGTGTCTGACTATAGATCCTGGAATATTTCCATTATAACACACCATGGTAGAATAAAAGAGAACATCAAAGAAAGGACTAGATTCCTTCTTCTGTCTTTCTGCATTTGGTGGCATTTGTGAGGGAACCCTCCCCTACCTCTTGGTTTTATATGACCTTATTTAATCCAATGGATTGTGCACTCATGGCAGCCTCAGGTGGCCAAAGAGATCAACTGTTCCTCCATCTTCTAAGCAACCAGACAGACACAACCCATGTTGTCTAGCAGCTCGGGAAACTGGAAATGTAGATCATTTGTACAGTTGGATCCACATGGGATTCTTCCCCGACTCCAAACCAAGACCATTTAGCACTATTCAGTCATGTTCTTACACATGTCTTCAGTCAGAATTTCTAGCTTGCTGTGTAGGATACTAGGGATTATGCCTCCTCACCTTTCTCCTTGTGGGTTTTCATACATCTGTCATTGATTAACTGTATTTTCAAAGCTCAGATTTTTCATTTGTGGGCTCAGCTTTTCTGATGCTGATGGCAGGTGGTAGGTGGCGTGTGGCAGGGATGGGAGGGGAAAGGGATTGAGGAGATGGAGAGCCTGAGAGCTTGGAATCAGGCTCTCAAGGCTAATCCCAAGGTCATAGGCCTGTTCTCTTCAACTCAGAAAAAAAAA
>NW_004444122.1:2097883-2099277 GCF_000243295.1 Trichechus manatus latirostris | reverse complement strand
AACAATGCAATGTCTCAAACTCAATGGAGTATGTTTTAACAAAGGTGTCCATGAATCAAAGTCCCATCTTTGAAAGCTAATGAAACGAAAGAAGGACATGTAAAAAGTACAAATGGACGATCCTTATCAAAATCTCAGCTTTCGTTTTTGCAGAAATTGACAAGCTTATCCTAAAAGTCATATAGAAATGCAAAGAATCCAGAATAGCCCAACCAATCTTGAGAAAGAACAGAGTTGGAGAACTCACACTTCCCAATTTCAAAACATACTGCAAAGCTACAGCAATCAACACAATGGTGATTAAACATACGTAAGAATAAACATACAAATCAATGTAACAGAATTAAGAGTTCAGAAATTAACCCTCACATTTATGGTTAATTGATTTTCAGCAAGGGTGTGAAGATAATTAAATGGGGGAAAGAATAGTCTTTTCAACAAATGGCATTGGAACAACTGGATATCCACATGCAAAATAATGAACTTGGACACTTACCTTGCACGATATACAGCAACTAACTCGAAATAGAGCAAAGACCTGCCTGTAAGAACTAAAATATAAAACTTGTAGAGTCAAACATAAGAGTAACTATTCATGACCTTGAGTTACGAAATGGTTTCTTAGATATGAACCCTAAAGCAAATGTGACAAAAGAAAAAAATAGATAAACTGGACTTTACCAAAGTTAAAAATTTGTGCTTCAGAGGACATCAACAAGAAAGTGAAGAGACAAACCACTAGGATGGCTGTGATCAAAAGACAGAAAATAACAAATGTGGTGAGGATATGCAGAAACTGAAACCCTCACACGTTGCTGATAGGCATGTAAAATGGTGGAGTCACTTTAGAAAACAGTTTGACAGTTCCACAAAATGTTAAACATAGAGTTAACATATGACACAGCAAATAAGAGAAACGAATATGTATATCCACAGAAAAACTTGTACAGGAATGTACATAGCAGCCTTATTCACAATAGCAAAAATGTAAAAACAACTCAAATATCCATCAACTGACGAACTGATAAACAAAATGTACATCCATACTTTGTGTATTATTCAGTCACGATAAGAAATGAAGTACTTAAACATGTTGCAACATGGATAAGCCTTGAAAACATTTTGCTAAGTGAAAGAAGCCAGACATAAAAGATCATGTAAGTATAATTCCATTTATATGAATTATCCAAAATAGGCCCATCTATAGAGACAGAAAATACATTGTTTGGTGCTGGGGGAAGATGGGAAGTGATTGCTAGTAAGTGTAGGGTTTCTTTTTGGAGTGATGAAGATGTTCTAAAATTGCTTGTGGTATGGTTGCACAACTCTATAAATATACTAAAAACCATTGACTTGTGCACTTTAAAATGGTGATTTGCATGATATGTGAATTA
>NW_004444122.1:2094964-2097043 GCF_000243295.1 Trichechus manatus latirostris | reverse complement strand
ACAGATGAAGTTCGAAGACTTCAGCCTTCAGTATGAATGACTCCTGAACATGAAGAAAATCCTTACAATGGGACTGATAAACAACATCAGATAAATGGAGAGAAAATTGAAATTTTCAATGATTTCGTTCTACTTGGATCAACAAGCAACATCCATGGAAGCAGCAGTCAATAAATCAAACAATGTATTGCATTGGGAAAATCTGCTGCAAAAGACCTCTTTAAAATTTTAAAAAGCAAAGATATCACTTTGATTACAAAGGCACGTCTGACCCAAGCCGTGGTCTTTTCAATCGCCCTCGTATACATATGAAAGTTGAACACTGAAAAGGAATACAGAATTGATGCATTTGAATTGTAATGTTGGCAATGTATATTGGCTATACTGTGGATTGCCAAAAGAATGAACAAATCCTTCATAGCAGAAATAGAATCAGAATTCTCCTTAGAAGCGAGGATGGCGAGATTTCAGCTTGCTTACTTCGGACGCATCATCAGGAAAGACCAGTTGCTAGGAAAGGACATCATATTTGGTAAAGTAGAGAGTCAGCAAAAAGGAGGGAAACCCTCAATGAGATGAACTGACATAACAGCCACGACAATGGACCCAAGCATACCAACCATCATGAAGATGGCTGGCACAGGACCAGGCAACATTTTGTTCTGAGTAAGGTCGCCATGAGTCGGAGCCAACTCAAAGACAACTAATAACAACAAGCTAACTCCTTTGGGCTGGAGGGACATTTTTATTCATAGGGCCACAGGCAGGGCCACCCTTAGGAAAGGCATTGCTACTGGCTGCTTTTGGGGAGGGAAAAGATCAGAAAAGTGCTAAAGAGGTTGTAAATCTGAAGATGTGTCTGCTAACTGATCAGACTGAATTGAGATTTCAGGAATTTGGGACTTTTTAGGTGGTCCTGAGAAAGTCCTGATTCCTACATCCAGGCTGTTGGGCTTCTCTAGGCATAACTTTTGGCAGGGGCAGCCCAGATGGATTCAGTGAGGCTGAAAGATCCAGTGCTTATTTTTGGAAAGGCAAAGAGGGAAGAGCAAAACGGGTAAATGCTGGCAAAGCTATCACACACGTGTGGCCCCCATCTGTCTTAAGATCTACATTCCCCAAATGATGTCCTCTGACCAAAATGGTCTTGAAGGATGAGGGGGAAAAGCCATTTCAAGCAGAATGAATCACATGTCCTGACATGGTGAAAGGCCTAGTTACATTGTACCCATTCTCCTTGGAACCTTCCTCCTAGCTCTGAATGTTACAAGTCTGTTATCTAGTATGTTTCATCCCAAGAACACTTGTTTCTCTACTAATTCCATCACACGTGTTAGTCCTTTATCCAGAACTCTCAGAAGAGCTGGTACTTTCTTTCTTTGTTTCTCTGTACCTTGGTGTCTAAGCCAGTGATTCACGAAGAGTAAGGAGTTAGGTAGGTCCTTAATCTATTTGTTTATTAGTGATGACATGATGTCTAAAGGTCTTTAGCCTTTTGAAGAAGACTGCAGGATAGTTTAATCACTAGAAACCTTAAGAAACACTGCTAGGTCTGTGATGATGTGATTTGACGATTGTGTATCAGCCAAAAAAGGACCAAGAACCCCTTCCTTTCTTTAGATGGGCTCATAAGTTTGATACTCCCAAACCCTGCCTTCACCAATAGGCTTTTGCTGTACTTGCCTTGATACCTTGGAGAGCATCAGATTGGGAGAAGAATGAGAGGAGGAAGATTAGAGAAGCTGTAAGAGGTGAGTGGATTATGGATGTGTCTCCTGATTGGTCAGAAGATGTCACAGGCATAGAGAAGGAAGATCAGGAATTTGAGACCAATCGAGATGACCTAAAGGAGGGTCCTGACATTGACAGTTTTGGTAGCATAAATAGAGGTGTCATCGCTATATGCTGTTCAGTATTGACCCAACTGTGTTTGGTTGCCATTTTGAGCAGTTCCAAGTCAAGAAAGATTGACTTTCAGATCATACATCCATGTAGAGGCCCAGATAATGGTCTGGATTCAGAAGCTTCTTTAAAATTAGAGAACAGTTCAGCCACAAGCTGATAGGACCCTCAGTTCTT
>NW_004444122.1:2092489-2093525 GCF_000243295.1 Trichechus manatus latirostris | reverse complement strand
TTATTATTAGTGTGGATTTGTCTATTTTTTCTTTTATATCCTGTAATTTCTGCTTTATGAAAGTAGCTGCTATATTAATTTGTGCATAAATAACAGTAATAATTTCATTATTTATTATAGATTTTAGCATTATAAAATATCCTTTCTTGTCCTGTTTAATGCTTTTTAGTCTAGAAATATACTTATTGGATACCAAGATCATGACGTTTGCTTTCATTTTATTTGCATTTGTCTTGTATATCTTTACTTATCCTGTAATCGTTACCTTTATTAATACTTAGTTTTATGTATGTGTCTTGAAAAAGCATAGAGCTGTATTTACTTTGTTAACCAATCTAAAATATATTCTTTTGAATAGGTAAGTTTAGCCTATTTGCGTTCATTAATAACAGTGATAGGTTTGATTTCTGTTGTCATATTGTTTTGTGTTACATTTACTGTAAACACATAAAGGGAAGAAGAGTATTTTGGGAAAGTAAGCGAAATAGAGAGACCATGTTTCATATTTGAGGGAAAAAAAGAAATGATATGAAATGTGAGTGAAACAGAGAAAATCAGCAGCAACAGAATATTAGAGGTGAACCAAGAGAACCTAAAACCCCATTGTCGTCAAGTTAGTTCCGACTCATAGCCACCCTATAGGACAGAATAGAACTGCGCCATAATGTTTCCAAGGCTGTAATCTTTAGGGAAGCAGACTGTCGCATCTTTCTCCCAGGAAACAGCTAGTGGGTTCAAACTGCCAACCCTTCAGTTAGCAGCAGAGCCCTTAACTACTGTGCCATCAGGACGCCTTAAGAGAACCTAAGCCTTGGAGAATTCACAGAAATATTAGGGAGGGATTGGATTCCCCGCAGGGTCAGAAAGAGGAAGTTTGGTCCAATTTTATCTAGATCTGAAGGGAAAGGTGACAGCAGAATGAAGTTGCACGCGCATGTGACATTCTTAGCCCAGAGCAGGCTCTAAACAAATGTTAACGTAACTTCTCTCTGGCTCTCCTTTGGTGGCGGTTGTGTTAGGTGCTATGCCCGTGTGA
>NW_004444122.1:2078380-2092389 GCF_000243295.1 Trichechus manatus latirostris | reverse complement strand
AAGTCAGGTAGTGTGAGTCCTCCAACTTTCTTCTTCTTCTTCAGTAGTGCTTTACTTATTCGGGGCTTCTTCCCTTTCCATATAAAGTTAATGATTAGTTTTTCCATCTCTTTGAAGAATTGACCTTTGATCTTAAATGTCCCTGGGTGGTAAACAGTTAACACACTCGGTTGCTAACTGAAAGGTTGGAAGTTCCTGTCTACCCAGAGGCACCTCAGAAGAAAGGTCTGGTGATCTGAAAAATCAGCCATTGAAAACCTTATGAATCACAGTTCTACTCTGACACACGTGAGGTCTCCATGAGTTGGAGTCGACTCTACAGCAACTGGACTGGTGCCCATCTAGCCTGGAGAAGGGTTTCCAAATTCACCCATGTCCTTTGCACAGGTGTCTGGATGTGTGAGTGCAGAGGGTATGGGATGGGGAACGGATGGTTCCAGGCCTACACTCTTTCATCAGATCCCCCAGAGCTTCCTCACTATTGTTGGCTTTATCACCCTCTCCTTGGGCATGTGATGACCCAGTTGGTTGGCCACTTTTTATCCTGTTTCCTCTGCTTGCAAAGAAAGACCAGGATCAGGACCGAGACCAAGGCTGTTGCTGATGTACTTAGTCTCTGTTCTTTTCACTGCTGCTGCCTGTGTTTATAGCTCCCTTTTCTCCCACTGCAAGGCAGAAATCCTTAAAGCTAGAAGAGGATGCCTCTCTAAATGTAAGTACCACCTTCCAAGTCAAATTCAGATGGTTTGACTTAAGCAAGCACGTTTCATTATTGGACTTCAACCTCCAGCTTGCTCAGGACTGCCAGTTGGCCTTAACCGAGATAATCTGGGGAAGTATCATGCCAGTTGGGGGCTCTGCCTTTTTCAGAGCTGATCCTAGATCAGCAGAGCACTTCAACTACATGCTTTTCCAAGTAGCGCAGCTTTCTCTTTGGCTCTCTTCAGCTCTCACTTTGAACACTAGCTTTCTAGCCATTCAGTCCTTATAGATTGCCTGGGTTGATCAATGTCTTAGTCAGGATTCTCTAGATATCAATATCAATATCTCTATCTATCTATCCATCCATCCATCCATCTATTGAGAGATTTACTTCAAAGGATTGGCTCATGGGATTGTGGGGGGCTGGTAAATCCAAAATACATAAGTCATGTGGCTGGCTGGAGAATTCTGCAGGCTTGCATCTCAGTATCCATAGGTCAGGTGACGGAAAGGGCACAGAGTGGAGAGAGAGAGAATTCTGCCAAAATATCTGGAGGCAGAGCACACCATAACGAAGCCCCCTTTTCAACTGATTCATTGATTATATTACATTAGCTTGTATTGTGTAAGGCAACTACATTACATTTTATTAGATTACGTTCTGCAAGGTGGATTACATTACATTTTTTTGTGGAACAATAACTAGTCTAGTGTTTGGCCAAACCACTGGAAACGTAAAATTAACCATCCCAGTCAACCTTTCTACTTTTCTCCCTAGTCTAGGACTTGTCTCTCCTCTTCTCTCCTGGCCTAGCTCGCACTTTTGGATTGGACATGGGACTCTCTGTCTGCATTTCCCTAGCAGGCATTCCATGGACTGCAAGCATATGCTCAGTCTGGCTTCAAATTGCATTTTCAGCAAGCTCCATCCTCCATATCTTCTACCTCCATCAAGCATCTCATAGAATGCATGATTTCATGGATCTCTGTGAACATATAACCTGCATTAGAGCAGGGGCCTCATGCAGTCCAGTGTTAAGATTCATGTTGCATGTAGGAAAATATATCTAGCTGCCAATAGAAATTAAGAAAAATTGCTATTTGTGCTCTTCTCAGTGGATATTAACAGAGGTCTAGTTAGTAGCCTACAGAAATAGTTTTAAAAAATCACTTTTTCTGAAGGTAATCAGTAGCTATTGGAATCTGAAAGGGGGGATGTATGCAGAGGGCTTCCTGACAAATCTAGGTGTGGTGATGGCTTCTGGCTTTTGCACATCCCAAGTTTTGCACCAAAACCGTGCTTCACCTTTGTAAATAGTCCCTTTACCAGTCTGTCTTCAAATGATCCAGTTTGAGTGCATCATATGCACGCCAGGACTCTGCCTGACACAGCAGTTTATTACATTATCATTCGTACCGCATAATCTCAGGCTGAGGTAGAGATTTCTTCTCTGGGTCTTAGAGAGAATTTGTTAGGGGACAGAGACTAGAGAAGAAGGTTCAGTTTCTGGGGCCATCAGGCCCCAATGTGGAGAGGGCAAGGCCTTTGCTTCCTTCTAGACTTGGGATGGGGGAAGGGCAAGACCCTTTCTGGTATTTGACCTCAGTTTCTGGGGCATTAGGCTCAAGTGCACATGTGCTGATTTCTAGCATTTACAGTTTGTGCCCTGCTGAGCACTGGCGGGTAGAAGACAAATACTTTTTTTCTTTTGCTTATCTTCCCTCTTCATTACATTTCTTAGCTCTGGTTAAGGGATTAGTATGTGAAAGAAATCAAACCCTGCCGAAACAGAAAAAGTTGTTGGAAAGAGGTCTTCATACTCACATCAGAGCAGAGGAGGCTGACTAAGGCATGGGAAATTAAAAGGTGAAAGAGGCAAGATTCTGGGCAAAAGCACATGGTAGAGGACATTGCCCCTCTTCAGGCTTCTAGGGGAAGCCCCAGTGCTGAGAGAGCTTTGGACTTCTGCCTGGTTTGGGAGTAGGGGGACTTGGGAGCACAATTAAACCTTTGATGAGACGTTTTTTCCACTTGAGTGAACACTTATTGGTCATGAACTCCAGACAAACCGGCATAGACTGGCTAGCATCCTGGAAAGACTGAAACAAAAAAGACTCTCTCTTTTCTGTTTGTTCTTTACCCAAGAGGCCACTAAATCTCTACTATGGTCTTCTGCTGACTGCAGCAATACGGAGCTGGGTGACATTGGGCAAGGCTTCCTGCAAACCTAATGTCCCTGAAATAACTACTGTAGGGTTTATGGATGATTTGTTGAGGGCTATTGCTGTGATAACTTGCTGTGTCCTGTGGACACTGGAGCCTGTTATGGATTGAATTATGTCCTCCCAAAATATGTGTTGGAATCATAACCCCTGGCTCTGTGGATGTGATCCTGTTTGGAAATAGGGTTTTCTTTGTTATGTTAATGAGGTTGTATCAGTTTAGAGTGTGTCCTAAATCTAATTGCTTCTGAATTATAAAAATTGCAGATTAGACACAATTGCCCCAAAGGCTTCTCCAGAGGGGTATTGTAATGGTTAATTTTTTTTTTTTATTGTACTTTAGGTGAAGGTTTACAGAACAAATACTTTCTCATTAAACAGTCAGTACACATATTGTTTTATGACATAGGTTAACATCCCCATGACATGTCAACCCTCTCCCTTCTCGACCTCTTTTTTTTTGGTGAAAATATACATAGCCAAAGACACAACATTTCAAAAATTTCTACATGCACAGTTCAGTGACATCAGTTATGTTCTTCCAGTTGTGCTGGTATTCTCACTTTAGATGAAGGTTTACAGAACAAAATAGTTTCTCATTAAGCAGTTAGTACACATGTTGCCCTATGACAATGGTTAACAACCCCACTACATGTCAACACTGTCCTTACTTAACCTTGGGTTCCCTATCACCAGCTTTCCTGTCCCCTTCTGCCTTCTAGTGCTTGTCCCTGGACTGCTGTGCCTCATTAGTCCCATTTTGTTTTATGGGGCTGTCCAATCCCCGGCTGAACGGTGAACCTTGGAAGTGACTTTACCACTGAGCTAAAAGGGTGTCTGGGGGCCTTACACTCGGGGTTTCTCCAGTCTCTTTCAGGCCAGTAAATCCAGTCTTTTTTTTTGTGTGTGTTAGAATTTTGTTCTACATCCTTCTCCAGCTCTGTCCAGAACCCTCTGTTGTGATCCTGGTCAGAGCAGTCAGTGGTGGTAGCTGGGCACCATCTAGCTGTACTGGACTCAGTCTGGTGGAGGCCTTGGTAGCTGTGGTCTATCAGTCCTTTGGACTAACCTTTGCCTTGTGTCCTGTTCTCTTCATTCTCCCTTGCTCCCAAAAGAGTGAGACCAGTGGAGTATCTTAGATGGCTGCTCATAGGCTTTTAAGACCCCAGACGCTACTCACCAAGGTAGAATGTAGAACATTGTCTTTATAAACTGTATTATGCCAATTGAGCTAAATGTTCCCTGAGATCATGGTCCCCACAGCCCTCTGCCCAGCAATTCAGTCCCTCAGGGAGTTTTGATGTGTCTATGGAGCTTCCATGACTTTTCCTTCTGTGATGGTTAATTTTATGTCAACCTGGCTAGGCTATGGTGTCCAGTTGTTTGGTAAAACACAAGTCTAGGTGTTATTATGAACTATTTACCTGTGATTAAATGAGTCGACCTTAAGTAAAGCAGAATATCCTCCCTAATATGATTGGGCCTCATCCAATCAGTTTAAAGGCATTAAGAACAAAAGGGAGTTTTTCTTAGGGAGTATTCTACCTTCAGTCTATAAATAGACATCTTGCCAGAATTCCTCTCACTCTCCCACTGCCTGACCTACTGAGTTTGGGACACAAGAGTGCCCCAATCTCTAGCCTGTTGTCTGACCTACAGATTTTGGGACACAAGACTGCCGGAATTTTCAGACTGTTGCCTGACCTACACCTACAGATTTTGGATATGCTAGACCCACAATCATGGGTCCAAAATAAATCTCTCTCTCTTCCGCTCTTTACCTCTCTCTGTCTATATCTCCATCTCTCTATCTATCTATAGTTATTGTACTGGTTCTGCTTCTCTAGAGAACCCTGACTAAGACAGGTATTAAAATATTTAATGTCCAGTATGGGATGGCTATCTACTGATCTTGGCCCTAAGGAACAGGATGGCAATGACAACGTCTACTGGCTGGACATCAGCTGTGATTTCACAACTGATAGGAAAATCTCATAAAGAATAAGTGGCAAAATGGGCTTAAATAGATTAACTGAAAGGGAAGGAGCATGCATGTTCATTTCTCTGCTGATTTAGACATTTTGTTTTCTTAACCTTTACAACTGACCTGCATTTTGACAATTAGAGGATGAGTCAAGGCCCCATATTCAGGCCAACAGCCGGGAGAGGTGTTTAATACAGCACAGGAGAAGGATGCTGCATGCAAAATGATGACCCCCTGTGCCCTAATCACTGTTCCTACATATTTAAATATGATACTCAGCACAGCTATGGAAACAACAATTTAAATGGTTCAATTTTTCTTCATCAGACTTTGCCTAACAAAGGCTCATTGAAGTAGAAATCTAGTTTGTACAGAATTATTTACGGTTTGCTGGTTTGCTTTTTTTTTTTTTTAAAAGGACTTATTTATAAGAAGAAACACCATGGGCTCAAGTGAGCTGGCCTCTGAAATCAGAAGCCTTCATTTTGGTTTCATCTCATAAACCCTCTGCTAATGTGCTCTGATATCTTTATCTTGTTCTTCTCAGCTGCCCTGCCTATTGCCCTAATTTGGGGTTTATGTCCTCACAGTGGGCATTCGTCTATTTTTTATGCTGAGCATCTGAACCATCTTCTTATGTGGGTATCGCAGTGAGAGAGGGCGCCTACCTCCTGCCGCAGTAGCCAACATATACTTCCCACTAGAGAAGCCAGGCACTTGCTGTCCTGTACCCTGAGAGCTGGAATGCAGGCATGGGACACAGGCTTGACCAAGCAGTGCAGTCTCTGAGTTGGGGGACTTGGCTTTGGATCCCAGCTCTGCCTCCTATTAGCTGTGTGATGTGGGGCAAGGCTTTTGTTCTCTCTGACTCTCAGCTTCCTTATCTGTAAAATGAGGCTAATAATATGTACTTCCAAGAGTAGTTTTGAGGCGTTAAAGACAGGGAGTGTGTGAGAGTGGTTTACAGACTCCGGAGAGATGAGCTAATTGTCAACCCCAACCTCCACTCCTTAACAGCCACCATACCCAATTCTCAGTCTGTTTCTGCAGAGTTTGAATTCCAAGCTAAGTCCACAGTCAGATGTTCCCTGAGAGTGAGGGGCAAGGGCAGCAGGACTTGTCCTGTCCTGCAGACAGAGCCTAGGGAGCAGGACAGCAGGTCAGCAATGAAGGGCCTGCCTGGGGCCTGGGCCAGGCCGGGACAGCAGTACACCAGCTGCCACATAAGATGTTGCTTTAAGGGTTTGAGTTTGCAAGGCCAGCCCTCCAGGGCTATTTTATTGTTTTCTGTGTGTTAGGACTAAAATTTGGATGGTGGTCACCTGGTAAGGGCAGGAGCCTGGCCCCCACCCATGTGATTTCAAGGTCAAGCTCATCATAGGTGGAAGAGCAGAATCAGAGAGCAAGTAAAGTCTTCCTTACCCAATTGTAGCTTTTATTCCTAAGAATATTATTAATTTAACACATACTTCAGAGGACTCGATATCTGCCATGGATTATCTTAAGAGATGGAGATAAAGAAGAGAGTGCTCATCTGTGCCCTCAGAGAGCTCAGATTCTAACGGGGAAAACTGACCAATAATAATTAAAATAACTTGGGATAAGTGGTAACGGCAGATTTGTGTATAAAGTACCTTATGGATGAAAGAGCAAGAAACTGTGCCACGGGGATCTGGGGAAAGATTTGCAGAGGAGATGACAGTGGGGCCGAATCTTGTAGGATGGGTGGAGAGCGAAATCACGTGGGTGAGGATTTTCCACTGAGAGAGTTCAAAGGCACAGGGGTGTGAACAAACATATCCGAGCACTTCAGTATGGCCACTGCAGAGGATGGGGGGAAAGAGGTGGTTGATGAGTTCTTAAGCAGTGGTTCTCAGCCTTGACTGCACATTAAAATCCCCAGGGCTTTAAGAAACTACCCCTCCTTATCCCCTACCCCAAAGATATAATTTAATTTATCTGGGCTGGGGCTTGGACATCAATATTTGTAAATAGTTCTCTAGGCGATTGCAATGAGCAGCCAAGGTTGGGAACCACTGCTCAAAGGAAGACAAAGGACACATCAAGAAGGAAAGTAGCATAGTGCGGTGGGATCAGCTGGACCTTGGGCACTTGATATAATTAGGTTCAAATCTCAGATCTACGCTTAATAGCTATGTGCCGCTATGTGAACTTTTAATCTCTTTGTGTCTGAGTTTCCTTCGTTGAAAAATTGGAATAATAATCCTTACCTCTCTAAGGAGTTATAAGGTTTACATAAAATAACTCATATAAAGTGGTTGGCACATAGTAGACTTTCAGCAAATGTTAGCTTCTTTCTTTCTTACCTTATATTCCCTTTGTTAAGGAGTTTAAACATTATCTTCTTAGTGAAGGGGAGCCCCTGAAAGATGATTAGGGAAGTGACATTAGATGTGGTTCTGAAATGCAGAAGATATACCAGAGAGGGGAGGGTGAAGATTGTGTGAAAAAGAACAAAAGGCAAGACTTTTCATGTTGTCCAAGAATTCCAACTAAAGCTCCAAATTTGGGGAAAATAGGTACTAAGTATTCCACATCAAGAGAGGCGCCAAAGACCAGAGACATCTCCCCCTATCTTAGTAGAAAGCAGGAGAACTGAGCCTATGACTATCACCAGCCCCACTTCTGAAACCAGCCTAAATAAGCAGTAACAGTGGAGCACCACCAACTAAAAATAGTCTGCTTTTTTATTATCACTATGCACTGTCAGTTTTTAACGATAACGGTAAAAAAATTGTCCTCCCCCCAAAAATATTTTTGTATAAGTTTAACAGTTGCAGGAGTTACTGAGTTTTAAAAATATGAATGTAAAGCAGAGGGTCAGTGAAAAGAGGGAAACTCTCAGTGAGATGGATTGACACAATAGCCACAGAAATGACTCTAACACACCAACAATCATGAAGATGGCACAGGACTGGACAACAGTTCATTCTGTTATACATAAGGCCGCCGTGAGTCGGAGCCAACTTGATGGCAACTAGCAACAACAACAACAGCAAAGCTTCACATTACCATATTTTGATTACTTATCCTTTATAAACACTATATGCTACATGGATGTTGATTTGACTAACTCCCAGTTAAAGTGGACTCCCTGGCATGCATGGACTACACTACATGCATTCATTTGGAAAGGAAGTTCATAAGAGTTTGGAATCCTTAGAGCTTTTTTCAGAAACAATTTGCATCTTCAATCCTTGTACTATATGAACCTACACTTAAATAGTAAATTTAGTATATATAATAATGGTAGCACAATGATCATAAAGAAGAAGAAATAGAACTTGAGTAACTTTAATTCTGCTGTTCTATGAATGCCAGGAGAAATTATAAAAGATGCTGGTCTTTATTGCCAGAGTAAATCTAAAGGGTAATTGTTTTCACCAAAAAAGTGGACAAACTTTCTGAAGCAGTTGATCAAATAAAGTCAATGTTTGCTGTTACTACCCATTTTCTCTGACTTCCGCAGAAGAACACTTCAGAACATTTTGCAAACAATATAGCCTTTATGATGAATTTTCTGGTGAAAATATTTTAGTGAAAATTTTTCTACTGCAGTGACATTTGAAAGTGCCCAGTATTTCGTTCTGTTGTACAGACGGTCGCTATAAGTTGGAAATGATTTGACAGCACCTCACAACAACAGAATCAATTCCAAAGAAACAAAGATATGGACACTATTTTGATTTTTGGAATTTATTGTGAAATAGGAGTTTAAATTAATGTCTGCCAAACTTAGACTTAAGATTTTTCCTAGCTATTTGTATATCTGTTGCTTCATGTGAAAGAAACGTTTTGAAATTAAAATTAATAAAAAGTATTCCTTTATCAATTATGAGCAAAATTACACAATAATTCTGGCTATACATCACGAAGGAAGGTAGTATAGTTGGAATTTGCAAAAAAGATCTACTTTGATGAAGCCATTGACAACTTCTCAGGTATTAAGCCTTGAAAATACAAACTGTAATGTTATTACTCATTACTGTGACAGGCCAATATGTAGGCGTACGTTTTTCCCTTTAAAAAATACATTAATTTAAAAAGTATTAATCCATTACTTTTGACCTTTTTTATACTGTGATACGTATTTCATTCTTAGCTTTTTATTGGCATGAAGTTCAATAAAAGAAAAATTTCTTTTTGATATTTCTTTTCTGGCCATTATTATTATTTGTTTTATTTCATGATTATTCCTGAAAATTATTTTGTCATTTAGAGGATAAGAGTGCTAACAAAATGATTCACTTGGATGTGAAATATACTGCTGAGCAGGAGATTAAAAGTTGAAGGATTCATCAGCTTCATGCCTCTAAGCCAAGAGAGGAGGTTTATATGATTCCCATATAGAAACTGGGGGTCCCTGCAAGAAGAAATATTAGGATACCATTCCTTGGTTGGATTGCCATCTGTGCCAAGGCCTTGCTCATTCTCCCTCTGTACCCTTTAGAGCTGGAAAAAAGGGAGTGGGGGGAAGTGAGGGGGAAGCCATGGGTGAAGAGGATGAATCTGTTTCCTATGGACAAGAATACTGTGGAAGGCTGATGGAATTGAGTTGTTTACCAGTTTCTTCCTCCAGAGGAATACCTTCTGAGTGAGGGGACCCCAGCTGTAAGAAGCTTTGGGGGTACCACAGGGCAGAAGCTAAGGATGGATCAAAAGAAGAGAGACTAGAGTTTCTTCCCATATGAGTAACTGTGCAATGGAGAGTATCCTTCTGAAGCACTCAAATATGGGTCCCATTTGAGAACAAACACTTGAGCGCCTACCGTGCAGAGAGCATGGATGGTCAGCCAGTATAGCCAAGAGAGCATCTTGAAGGAAGGAATAGGATAATAGGAACTTGAAGTTTTAAATGGAACTGGATTTTTATTATTATTATTATCACCTGAAAATGACCAGAAATCTATCAGTTTTGCCATAGATGTCATCAGGTGTTCGTAAAAGAAACAGACAAGGCAGAGTTAGTTGAAGGCCACAGTGATTGGAGGGAAGAAATTTCATACTTGTATCCCATTGACTTCAGACCACTAAAAAAAAAAAAAAATGTTATCTGGTTCTAATCTTCAATAATAACAGCAAAATATGTCATATAATTTTAAAGTTAAAAACAAGATTTAAAGAAATATATACACTTCAGTGAGATTTTGAAATTTATCATTATAGAATTAAACATAGTATCTTATAGTTTTTAAGTAACTCATATTTTGGATTTCTGGCTTCTGCTTGGGATGTAGAAAGCTAGAAAGAGAATAATTTCTACACTTACAACAAAAACAATGTTGGAAAACCTACAAATTTGCACGTTTTCTTGAATCTATCAAATGGCTGAGATTTCAGGGCAACCAACTAAACCGGAATCTAAGAAAAGACAGGCATCACTAAGGAGAGATAGGACATGAGTATTTGCTTAGATAGGGCAGATGCCACAGGACACTCATAAGAATTCAAAATGTTAAAGGTACAGCATGGGTTAGCGAGAGAATATAGAACCTCTGGGAGTCACAGACACAAGAGGAATTCACATCCATTTGACGGTCTTCTCCAATGACCTCAGCAGGTGCTCACTAAGAATACTGGGGGCAGGATGAGAGTCCTAAGGAAGTGTCCTTTGTGACGCAGGCTTGTGGGAGGGGAACAGTGTATCTCCTGTACAGGAAAAAAATTCTCAATCCCTGGGGGAAAGGCAAAAACACTTTTGCCTGTATAGCACTGCTGAAAACTCATTGCAGCTGGGGGAAGGGGACAGTAAAAACCCTCTACCGCTGAGGGAGGGACAGGAGTATGTGCTGACTCCAGACCTAAAACTGGGGGCACGGCAGGATCATTAAGAATGCCCTACCCTTGAGATTCAAAGATACAGTGTCTGTTCAAGACTGAGGATTAATTAGAAAGATGAAAACATTACTTCTCCCATTGTGACCTCACTCAGTCAGGTTAGCAAGTGACAAGTAACAAGTATTAGTTGTGTACTACTGGGAGAAGGAGAAGAGCATAGATCTTCTCTAAAGTTCAGTGCAAAATGAAGCTCAAAAGACATTAATACATTAAGAAAACCCCCCTGGCATACCAGCCCCTACTCTAAACAAAAAGTAACACTAGAGGATTTTGAAGCTTGTAGTACACTGAGGGAGTCCTGGTGTTGTGGTTAAGAGCTCAGTTGCTAAACAAAGGTCGACAATTTGAATCCACCAGCTGCTCCTTGGAAACCCTATGGGGCAGTTCTACTCTGTCCTATAGGGTCACTATGAGTCAGAATTGACTCAATGGCAATGGGTTTAGGTTTTTTTTTTTTAATTTTTTTAGTACATTTACAGTAACCATAGCAAAAACAAATTCCAAGCTCTGCTCAACCCCAGACTAAATTGATTCAACCCCCTACATTATAGGCCTAGAAGAAAGAAAGGAATTCCTAGACATAACAATTATTTAACTCAGTCTTTACTGTCTTATAAAAGATGACCAGCTTTTTGTAAAAAAATTATGAGGCATACAAAGAAGCAAGAAAAAAAAAAAACACACTATCATGAGACAAAGAAATCAACAGAACCAGACTCAGATATGACATAAAATTTGGAATTCTCAGGCAAGAAATTTAAAATAACAAGTATTAATATATTAAAGGATTTAATAGAAAAGGTGGACAACATGCGCAAACAGATGGGTGATTACATCAGAGATGAAAACTATAAGAAATAATCAAATGAAAATGCTAGAAATGAAAAGCATAGTAACAGAGATAAAGAATGTCTTTTATGGGCTCATTAGTAGACTCAACACAACCAATGAAATAATCAGTGAACCTGAAGATAGATTAATAGAAATTACTGAAATGAAATAAAAAAGTAAAGAGAGTGAAAAGAAATCAGAAGAGAGCATCCAAGAGCTGTGCAACAACACTGGTATACTCGAATGCTGTACTAGAGCCTGTCTGCACTAGCTGTAAGAGCCAGTTGTGCACATCTCTTTCCAGATCTTTGTTCAGTGACAAAGAACTGAGTTGAAATGGACCGTGGTGGGATTATTTATACCATGAAAATCGGCAATAAAAAGGAACAAACTACTAATACATATTACATTATGGACGAGGCTCAAAAAACATTATGCTAAGTAAAAGAAGTCAAACATAAGAGGCCACATATTGTATGACTTTATTTATATGAAAAGTCCAGAAAAGGCATGTTTATAGAGACAGAAGGTAAATTAGTAGTTGCCTGAGCTGGGGAGTTGGAATGGAGATTAACTGTAAATGGACATGAGGATTTTATTGGTGGAAAGAAAATGTTTTGGAACTGAATTATGGGGCTGGTTGCATCACTCAGTAAAATTAATAAAAATTATTGAATTGTAAAATTGAAATGACTCAGTTTTATGGTATCTAAAGTATACTTCAATAAAGTCATTAAGAATGTTCCATTAATCCAAAAGAAAGAAGAAAAAGAGGAATAGGAAATAACAGATGAAAGGAATACAGCCAACAGTATGGTAGATTGCAACACAGCCAGATTAATAAGCATGTTAAATGTAAATAGTCTAAACACATCAATTAAATGACACAGATTGTCAAAATCTTTTCTCATTTTGAATACTGTAAATTGAAATCTTTTTCTTAATGAGAATTTCCAGTTTTTTTTCTATTTTCTTATTTTATTCAAAATACTAGATCTTGGAATTATTTATAAACTCTGCTACTTTTCTACTCTTGGCCTAATGATCCATCTTTCTGTACCTTAGGAATTTTTTCTATTGTTTTTAAAATTATTTTTCTATATTTTTTCTTCTTTCTGCATGACTTTATTGTTTTCCAATTTATGCAGATCTTTTAAATCTTGCCTTCACTGCTCTGATCTTTTCAATGATAATATTCAGCTTTTTATTATTTTGTCTTGAGTTTCAGAGAATTTTTTGAATTGTTTTTCTTATTATTAGATTCAAATTTTGACAGAGCCCTATCTGATGTTACTGATTCTATAATAGTTGTGTGACGCTAAGCAAGTTATTTAACTTATCTCTGTCCCAGCTTCCTCATCTTTAAAATGAGTAAATTAATAATACCTATCCCACAGAGTTGTTATGAGAAATAAGTGAGTTAAAATATGTAAATACATAGTAAGTGTTCAATAAATGTTAGTTTCTATTATTGCTAGTTGTAATATTTTTATTGTAATACTTTAATAAATAACATGTTTTTATTAGAAAAAATCCTTTTCCTGGTATCTGTACCTATATCTATATCGAGTTCAGTATACTTCGTGTTCTCTGATTTCTCAAACTCTTTCTCTTAATTCTTTAATCTTTTTATATATTCAGTGACGTTTTTACTTGTTTGTTCATTTGAGCAAAGAGGGGTGTATGGCTTTCCATTATTGAGACTTGAGTGGGTTTTGTGAAAAATTTTGTGCATCAATTTCAAATCTTTTAGCTCCAGTAAAGGAGGAGAGGAAATGATTTTCCTTTTAGTAGTTTGGTTTGTTAGATTAGAGGTCCATTTACCTGTGAAGGATGAGAGGTAGCTACATTCATAGGCAGATATGTAGTAGGATATATCCTGGTGTGCTGAATGATTGCTTTTCCCTATCTGTAGTACGATCGCAAAGTTAGCTGGGGCACTGACCCTCATATGTAACCAGCACCACTGCCATTGTTAGATGTCACCTGTGGTAATGTCCTCGCTTTACTCAGTACCTCTTCACCACTAAGTGTGGGCTGTTAGAGATTGTGCTCTGAGACTTTGCATTTTCCTAAGTGGCTAGTAGTGTCTAGATGCCTCCCTTCTAACTGTCCCAAGGCAAGTTCTGTTCCAAGTTTGGAGATGATTTTCTCAAGCTAGAGTTTTAATTGCTGGTGGATATGGAAGGACTGCCAGAGTCGACCATGCCACAGGGAACACCTATGCAAAATGATTTCTTTTCTGTGTTGTTTGGGGCAACCCATTTATTTGCACACTATCCCTCTCCCAACACTGACATTTGAGTCCACTGCAGCTACACCTCCATTTTTCTTAAGATTCATTTAATTCCATGTAAAGAATAGAGATAAGAAATACAGTTTACTACATTGTGCCTAACACAGGGACATG
>NW_004444122.1:2076080-2078278 GCF_000243295.1 Trichechus manatus latirostris | reverse complement strand
AAAAAAAAAAAAAAAGAAAAAAAAGTGCCATCATGTTGATCCTGACTGATAGTGACCCTATAGGACAGAGTAGAACTGTCCCATAGGGTTTCCAAGCAGCGGCTGGTGAATTCAAACTGCCGACCTTTTGGTTAGCAGCTGAGCTCTTAACCACCGTACCACTAGGGCTCCTCTTGCACTAAAGTAAGGCTAAATAAGAATCGAGTGCACCTGTTCCAATTTACCTACAAATTCTTAAAGACGCAGGCAGGAACTGCTCTTGTTCGTAACCTGGGGACTACCTGTAGTAACAAGCTTTGCCTCCCTCCCATCGCCACTTGTTTTTAAGCCCACCATTGCCAGTTTAGGAGTGTTTTGTGCCTTCATCTTCAAACTGGCTGCAGCAGTTCCAGGCATCACATCCAAACCAGGCCACATCTGCTTGGAAAAGAAAGACCCACCGCCCTCCCCCCGCTTTCTGTGTATCTGCCCCTAGCAGACTCCCTCTCACATCTCACTGGCTAGCATTGCATCAAATGCTCATTCTTAAAGAAGTAACTAGCAAAGGAAAAAGAATACCATGCTGGCGTTTGAAGGTCCAATGGTTATACAGGGAGGTTGGAGGCCCTGGACCAAATCAGGGTTTTCTTCAGGGAAGAAGAGGTGAATGCCCGTTGAGTAGGCAGCCATCAGTGTCTGCTACAGGTGATGGGGCAGTGTAAGGCTGCTGCCCTTTGGAATTTAATATTGCATTTTAATTTTCTGGACTTAAACCCGTCACTGATTCCAGAGTAAATCACACTGCACTGAACCCAGCAGGCCAGAAGCTGGGTACCAGCTTGCCTGCTATTTCCTCTACTCTTTACACAGTAATTGTATGTTTTAAGGCAAACCAGGTTTCTTAATGGCATTCGTGCAGACTGGACTGAAGCAGGCCTGGCGATGGAGAGAAACAATATCCCTCATGTACTCCACCAGGCAGCAAAATCTCTTAATAATTCTCCAAGAGACAGAGGAGAAAACGTTGCTAATCAGAAGAACACATTATTAACTAGGGCACACTGACCACATACATCAAAGTACAAATCAGTTAAAAATGATCATTACTGGTTAGCATCCCTTATGGAACATGTTGTCTGTCCTCAGCCAGGTCTCCCTGACAATTTAAACTCTTGGAGCTTCAAGGTTTAGTTCTGTAAAATCACGATAATAAGAACTGCACTGTCATAGTGTCCCCCACTCAGAGAGCGAAACAGCTTTATATAAATGTATGTTAAATGAGTGGGGATCAAAACAAATCAAATATGGGGAAGCATTTTATAAACTGGTAGGCATTACAGAATTTCATTAATTGTTTGGAAATTAATTTGGCAAACATTAGTAACTAACCAAGAAATCAAATGATGTGTTGCATTGGGAAAATATGCTGCAAAAGTCCTCTTTAAATTGTTAAAAAGCAAAGATGTCACTTTGAGGACTAAGGTGCGCCTGACCCAAGCCATGGTATTTTCAATTACCTCATGCTGTTGTTAGGTGCCGTTGAGTCAGTTCCGACTCATAGAGACCCTACGTACAACAGCATGAAACACCGCCCAGACCTGCACCATCCTCACAATTGTTGTTATACTTGAGCCCATTGTTGGACCCACTGTGTCAATCCATCTCGTTGTCAATCCATCTTCCTCTTTTTCACTGACCCTCTGCTTTACCGAGCATGATGTCCTTCTCCAGGGACTAATCCCTCCTGATTTTATGTCCAAAGTACATGAGATGCAGTCTCTCCATCTTTGCTTCTAAGGAGCATTCTGGTTGTAATTCTTCCAAAACAGATTTGTTCGTTCTTTTGGCAGTCCCTGGTATATTCAATATTCTTTGCCAATACCACAATTCAAAGGCATCAATTCTTCCTCAGTCTTCCTTATTCATTGTCCAGCTTTCACATGCATATGAGGCAATTGAAAACACCATGGCCTGAGTCAGTCTTCTAGGTAACATCTTTGCTTTTCAACACTTTAAAGAGGTCTTTTGCAGCAGATTTGCCCAATACAATGCATCTTCTGATTTCTTGACTGCTGCTTGCATGGGTGTTGATTGTGGAGCCAGGTAAAATGAAATCCTTGACTTCAATCTTTTCTCCCTTTATCATGATGTTGCTTATTGGTCCAGTTGTGAGGATTTTTGTTTTCTTTTTGTTGGGGTGTAATCCATACTGAAGGTTG
>NW_004444122.1:2058384-2075980 GCF_000243295.1 Trichechus manatus latirostris | reverse complement strand
GCATACTTTTTCTAACTTTAAACCACACAGTATCCTCTTGTTCTGTTCGAACTACTGCCTCTTGATCCATGTACAGGTTCTTCATGAGCACAATTAAGTGTTCTAGAATTCCCATTCTTCACAATGTCATCCATAATTTGTTATGATCCACACAGTGGAATGCCTTTGCATAGTCAATAAAACAGAGGTGAACATCTTTCTGGTATTCTCTGCTTTCAGCCAGGATCCGTCTGACATCAAAAATGATATCCCTTATTCCATGTCCTCTTCTGAATACCGCTTTAATTTCTGGCAGTTCCCTGTTGATATACTACTGCAGCCGCTTTTGAATGATCTTCAGCAAAATTTTACTTGCGTGTGATATTAATAATATTGTTCGATAATTTTCACTTTCAGTTGGGTCACCTTTCTTGGGAATAGGCATAAGTATGGCTCTCTTCCAGTCGGTTTGCTAGGTAGCTGTCTTCCAAATCTCTTGGCATAGACGAGTGAGCACTTCCAGAGCTGTATCTGTTTGTTGAAACATCTCAGTTGGTATTCCGGCAGTTCCTGAAGCCTTGTTTTTTGCCAATTCCTTCAGTGCAGCTTGGACTTCTTCCTTCAGTACTGTTGATTCCTGATCATATGCTACCTCCTGAAATGGTTAACATCGACCAATTGTTTTTGCTATAGTGAGTCTATGTATTCCTTCCATCTTCTTTTGATACTTCCTGCATCATTTAATACTTTAATACTTCACAGTTGCCTCATATGCATGCGAAATCTGGACAGTGAATAAGGAAGATTGAAGACGAATTAATACATTTGAATTACGGTGTTGGCGAAGAATATTGAATATACTGTAGGCTGTCAGAAGAACAAATAAGTCTGTCTTGGAAGATGTGCAACCAGAATGCTCCTTAGAAGTGAGGATTGTTGAGATTTAATCACCTTAGCGTGGAAATTACTCTCATCCTTTTCCCTCACATTTCATTGGTTAGAGCCAGTTGCATGGCACCATCTAAGTATTGTTGCCGACAAGTTGGCTCCAGCTATTGGTGACCCTGTGTATAACAGAACAAAACATTGCCTGATCCTGAGCCATCTTCGTGATTGTTGCCATGTTTGAGTTCAGTTGAACAATATTCTGTTGTGATCTACAGGGCTTTCATTGGCTAATTTTTGGAACTAGATTGCCAGACCTTTCTTCCTAGTCTGTCTTAGTCTGAAAGCTCCACTGAAACTTGTCCATTATGCATAATCCTGCTGGTATTTGAAATGTCAGTAGCATAGCTTCTAGCATCACAGAAACATGCAAGCCACCGCAGTTTAACAAACTCAACAATGGGTGGTGGATAAAAGTATTAGAGGGTTAAAAATGCAGTCCTTGGCCGGCCAGCCTTTCTCCAAAAACATCTCTACCTTATAAGAAGAAAGCATGAATCCTGTGGGCAGTGAGATGACTCTGCCTCAGAGGGCTTCCTGGAGGAGGTAGACTCAATGCAGTGTTTTGAAGGATAAATTGGTGTGTGTTATTGACACATAGTCCAGCCAGAGGGAAAATATTTGCAACCACATTCATTATGGTAAGATTTATGGAAGATTTAGAGTTATCTTTATCCATTAAAAAGCTTTCAGAAGTTTTATATTTGGCAGAGTGTTCAACAGAACAGTTTATGATCCATGTGTATGGGACAAAAATCTGTAAACGAATTTCTGGGGTAAGAGTGATGACTTCAATTTTCTTGCTAAGAAAGCTGTCTGGGTGTGGGATTTGATCAAGAGTTCATCTGAGGTTTAGCCAAAGTGGAATGGATACCAGGCTTGCCCTCTCTGCTGGGGCCATGAGCTAAGTGAGCTGAGCATGAGCCTGGGGCCAGGAAAAAGCCACTCAGGTTGCAGTACAGTAGTGTATTGTTTTGGGTTGCAGGGGCACCAAACGGGGTGGTTTGACCAGAGGGTCAACTTAACAGTTGGTCTTTCTGAATCTTGGTTTCCTCATCTGTAAGACCATAGTACTTGTAACTGCCTGATTCTGCCGACTTAACTCACGTGGTTGTTGGAAACAATAAATAGCAAATGAGGGAAGATCCAAAACAAATAATGTATGTGTAAACATTTGTAAAAGATTAAGTATTATGCAAATCAATCAATCAATCAATTTGCACATCTATTCAACGGCATTTGAAGAATAGTTACTTTATAATAAATCCAGAGTTAGAAGCTGGTGGAAGACCATGGATGCCAGGTGGCAAAATTTAAAATGTATTCTACAAGCAGTGGGAAACCACTGACTGTTTTGGTCAGCTAAGTGGCCTAATAAAAAATGCTCCTTTAGGAAGACAAACTAATAGCTATGTGAGGACTGGGGACCTATGTGAAGACTCTATCAATTCTGTTTTCTAAATCACTCTTGAATTTGTTCCTTCCTTCCCAGCTCTATTGACACTGCATAGTTCATGCCTTAACATCTCTCATGTGAATAGATACTGCAATAACCTCCTAAATGGCCTGGTTGCCACTAATCTTGCCTGCTCTGATTCATTTTCCATATGTACCTCGAGAATTCTAGTCAATTACTTCTTGGGTCATTCATTCATTCTGTATTTATCATGTTCTATACTACAAGGCTTTGGAAAAACATGGAAGAACGTTTTGGTGAAATGTAGGTTTTAGCATATTGCTGCTCCCTATCAACAGCACAGTCAATTCCAAACCTCTTCGCACAGCACACACTACCGTTTACAGCCTGGACTCAACTCCTTATCAGCCTCATTGTTCAGCATTTCTTTCTCTGCCTTATAATCTCCCCTATATTTTGTATACAACTATTTGCCACTGAAGTGGTGGAAAGGACTTTAGGGTAAGGACTGGATACAAATCTCGGTTCTGAGATTTAATAGCAAGATGACCTTGGACAAGTCATTTAAGTTCTCAGTTTTTTTATTTGTAAAATGAGAACTGTAAAACATGCCTGACACTTTTACTCTAAAAATCAGTGTGATAAGGAATGTAAGTTGACTAGAACAGTATTCTGTATCAGTTGGGTGTGTGTTTGATTACCAGTAATAAACAACCTGACCATAGAGGCTTAAACAAATAAATATATAATAAGAAACTAAAAGTGGTTTTTGATACTGATTCAGTGGCTCGACAGAGATGCGGTTGATTTTCTTGACCTTCCCTCATGCTGGTTTCCTCATGGCCACAAGATGGTTGCTACATCCACATCCAAGGTTGAAAGAAAGGGAAAGGGACAGTGCTAGCCATGTCACTCTGTTTTATTAGGAAAGCAAATCTTTCCTAGACCTCCACATAGAAAACTTCACTTTAGGTCATTTGGCCGGAAGTAAGTCACATGGTCTTCAGCTGCAAGAAAGGTTAGAGATTTGGGGAAGAGGATTTTTCTGATTTGTTGAGAACAAACATGATTTATCACTTGGGGATGGGCATATTGCCACCCTCAACAAACTTGAGGTTCCGTTAGCAAGAGAGAAGAGTGAATAGTATTGAGGAATGATCATTTGTGTGTTCCAGACCCCTCCCCTCAAATGCCATGTGTGTTCATGGCACTAAATATCTGCACGTGGTGTTTTCGTGGACCCTCCTCCCACATTGTGCCTACACAATTTTTATTGTGCCTTTTCCCATGAGCGATATCATAAGCAATTTTTCATTTTGCTACTTACTCATTATCATTTTTAAAGGATGAATAAGAGCCTATTAAGTGGATGAATTATGGTTTACTTAATCATTCCTCTATTGTTGGATGTTTATGTTGTTTTCAATTTTTCATTAGTATATCAGAAGGGGATGTCGTTCTGTTAATTTCATTTTCTGGGCCATCTCTATTACATAGATGATCTCGTTCAAACCTTGAAATACTTCTCTGAGGTAAGCATTATTCCCGTTTAACAGATATGGAAATCTAGGCACAGAGAAATAAATTTTCCAAGTCCTATAGCTAGTGAATGACAGACTTAGGATTCACATGGAAGGACCATTTGACTGCAAAGCTTGTGCTTTTTAATTGGAAACACTGTGGTGGACATCTCTGTGCAAGTATCAGACACCTCTTTTGCACCACTTCAGAACCTCTTAGCTTCCCCATCTCTGCGGCCTTTGGGCATATGTTCCAGCTTCAGCTGCCACTGTGGTGACCACCTCTATATAGACTCTGTTCAACTTTGTGTAGTCACATCCTACCGCACTTCACCTCATGCTCCAGGGTTCCCTGTTGAATCTGAGGTGTGAGACACTGCAGGACTCTCTCAGCATCCACATATGTGCAGCCTGGAAGTACGAAGGAATTAATGCCTCATGGGTGACACTTTGACCAATGGGAGATGGAAGCCAGGGATACATTCTTTGTATTTCCTCCCTGTATAGACTGTCCTGATTCACAGTCATTATATAGCGTAGTAGAAGACAGTCCTGTAAGATCAAGCAATCACAGTCACTTAATACCAAGCCATGGCCAGCTCCGTAATGCACCGCATGTTGGTTCTTTCTGCTTTTCTTCCTCATTCCCCTTTCTTCCTCACTCCTGCTTCCCTGATATTATCCCTTCTAATAAACTAGTCATCGACTCAATGGCAGTGGGTTTGGTTTTGGTTTTTGGGGGTAACAAACTAGTAGCATGTAACTCTTTGCAATTTCAGTTTAGCTTTCTGGGAACCGAGGCTAAGATAGTCCATAAAGTTTTTTCATTATTTAGCATGATTTCCTTTGTCTAAAAAGATTCCTGCAGTGAGACTACTGGGTTAAAGCGCATGAATATTCCTGTGGCTTTGGGAGACATTATAATAGACTTCAAATCTACCCACCCCTGGCGCTTGGCTCACCCTATAGATTACTATCAGTATGTTTCTGAGTCAGACTTGCCCCGCTCATTACAGAGTGGAGGGTGAAGCTAAGGTCCCATTGGCAATGACTCACAGAAAGGTCTGTAAATAGGAACAGTTATGACCACGTTTATACACCGAAGTTGGTTCAGTGTTAATGTATGGAAAAATATCATCTTTGCTTAAAAGGAATTCTAACCATTTGGATATATGTTCCCTAGGGAAAGAAGGGCTAGGCACACAGCCTTAAAGAGTGTGCTGGCCTCTGGTAATTGCTCTAATTACCTGTGAGCTAATTAGGGAGCATTATGTATTCAGAAGTGAGATTTTCATCCTTCAAAATTTGCATTTCCAGCAAGAAGCTCATTCTCTATGCATCATAAGGTGAGCGTTCCTTGCTGATTTCCTTTCCTCATATAT
The DNA here is from genome assembly GCF_000243295.1 of Trichechus manatus latirostris. Lineage (NCBI taxonomy): Eukaryota > Metazoa > Chordata > Mammalia > Sirenia > Trichechidae > Trichechus > Trichechus manatus. Next base: position 2,070,737 of record NW_004444122.1, on the reverse strand, counting down.
AAGCTGGGCTTACTCTGGGACTGCTATAATCAGAAGTCCATAAGCAGAGCCCAAAGAAACCAGGAAGAAGGAGGAGGCTTCCAGAGTAGACAGATGGGTCTGGAATCTACCTAGCCCCAGAAACAAGTTTTGGAGAGAGACTGAGTATTTGGACAGTTATTTGCAGGGGCTGCTTTTGAGTTTGTGCAGTCACAATCATAGGCCTTCTACAAGAAACTGAATATCAGAACATCCTTGAGTAAGAAATGACCACTGCTGGGGCCCTGGTAAGAGTCCAGGAGAAGCCTGTCAAATGTGTGGGGGAGCCTGCCAAGGCATGTATGAAAATAAATATGGTGGCATGGGGAGTTCTGCATGATCCATCAGTTGCTTGCTTCCTCTCTGCTTCTTTATTGATTTTCACCTTGAGTCTCTAATTTCCTTTTGGGGCGTCTCTAGTCCTCAGCCTTCTTACTTCATCCCAGGGTTATGGCTTAAAGGAAGTGATGGTCTTCTTCCACTGGCCAGATCTAACCAAAGATAGGGGGTTGCAGGACTGTAGACTCCTCTAGTTGGCTTCTGTCCACAGATAGACTTTGGTGCTCATGTTGTGAGCCGTGGGCTGCTACCAGGGCCTGCGGTAGTCTTGAGGTATGACTCAATATTTTAGCTCAGCTGAGAAGCTAATAAACTCTGCATAGTGGAAAGAAAATTGGATTCGGTGCTAGAAGGCTTGGGTTCCAACCTAGCTCTGCTTTTTACTGACTGTGTAGTCTTGTCCTTTCCTGGGTCTCTGGTTCCCAAATGAGTAGGCTGGGCTAGAGTAGGAATAGCAGTGATTTATCATGCATACTATCACGGCCTCTGCCCATGGCAGGGCTTGCTAATCCATTACAGATTTATTTTACCCTGAGCCCAGGCCTGGCCTCAGAATTCTTCTCGACAGGACATGCCTGGCAGCCATAACCAATTGATTAGGGTTGCCTTGAGATGCAAATTGTTTACTCAGAGTCGAATGACCCCGAAAGTCCCTTCTACAAACTTCCTGGAAACTGATTGTTTCTAAGTAAGTTAACATCAGAACTGAAATCTGGTTTACTCTAATAATTTGCTTAGCAAAACTCTCCTGATCCCTCATAATAGCCCTTTGTATTAGTTTTGTGTTGCTGCATGATACATTGCCACAAACTTAGTGGCTTAAAACAACATCCTGTATGCCCCTACCCCTAAAAGAAGCACCCACTTATTATCTCAGAGTTCCATAGGTTCAAAGTCCAGGTGAGCTTAGCTGGGTACTCTGTTTAGAGTCTTGCAAGGCTGAAATTAAGGTGTCTGTTGGCCTGGGCTCTTCCCTGGAGGCTCTGGAGGGGAATCTGCTTCCAGGCTCATTCAGGTTGTTGGCAAAATTTAGTTCTGTGTGGTTATAGGACTGAGATCCTTGTTTCCTTGTTGGCTATCAACTGGGGCTTGTTTTCAGCTTCTAGAGGATGCCTGCATTCCCTGGCACATGACCCTTGCTATCTTCAAAGCCTGAAATGGCATGTTAAGTCTTTCTCATGCTTCAGATCTCTCTGACTTTCCCTTCTGCCTTCCTCTCTGAACCCAGCCAGAGAAAATTCTCTACTTTTAAGGGCTCATGTAATTAGATTAGACCCATATGGCCAGTCTCCACTTTTTAAGGTCAATTGTGCCTTATAAATTACGTAATCACTTGAGTGGTATCTCATTATATTCACAGGTTCCAGAGCCAAACATTTTTCGGTGGTCATTTTAGAAATTCTGCCTATCATATCCTCATTCAAAAATATCACAGATTCCACATGAACAAAGTTGGAATTAATGGGTTTGACATGATGATGTTCTATTGAATCAAAGATTTTGCTCCATTCAGTCAACAAGCAATAAAACACGTACTAGTACAAGGCACCTGCATACAGTGGTCCCTGCCTTGAAGAGGTGCATAATCTAATAGGGGCCAATAATTATGCAATGGCATAGGGACTGTTTATAATAAAAGTTGGTTAAAATATCTTTATAGCAGTTAAGAAGGAATAACCAATTATTTTTCAGGTAGGGATGAGGGGAGTTGGTTACTGGGGGAAAAGTTTACTGAGAAGCTGGTATTTTAGTTGGGTATTAAAGATATAGTTTTGCCTCTGCCTTTCTTAATAGTATTTGACAAGTACCTTTGCCTCCTAGAATCTCAGTTTCCTCATCAGTGTTCTGAGAGGTTTAAAAGATATAGTCTCTATTGCTCATTTTACTTCTCATGTCATTTGAATTTACAATTCTAGGTAAGTGTGTGTGAGTGTGCAGGAGATGGTAGTAAAGATGGATGGGGATGAAGAGAGAGAGAGACTCCCTGGAGGTAGTGTCTTGCCTGCTTGCCTCAACATTCTGTGTCAGCTGAGTTCCTGTGTCCTGCTCAGGAGAGAGGTCAGAGATGTAGTCTGGTATTAATTAGGATGCAGCAGAAGATGGAATTCAAACTGGCATACCCAACAGGACCACGTGACTAGAAATCCAGAGGTAAGGTGGTCTTGATCACATGGAATACCTTCTGTCTTCCTGAGATCCTCTTGGCTCTGCCCTTCTCAGGCTAGCAACAGAATGATGCTGAGGTGCCGATTCTCACATGTGGGTGTAGCAATAGCCAAAGAAAGAAATCCCAGCAACCTTTCTTTTTTTTTTTTTTAATTGTATTTTAGATGAAGGTTTACAGAGCTAATTAGTTTCTCAATAAACAATATGCATATTGTTTTGTGACACTGGTTACTAACCCCATGACATGTCAATACTCTCCCCTTCTTGACCTTGGGTTCCCCATTACCAGCTTTCCTGTCCCCTTTTGCCTTCTTGTCCTTGCTCCTGGGCTGGTGAGCCCATTTAGTCTCATTTTCTTTTATGGGCCTGCCTAATCCTTGGCTGAAGGGTGAACCTCAGGAGCGACTTCAGTACTGAGTTAAAAGGGTATCCGGGGCCATACTCTCTGGGTTTCCCCAGTCTCTGTCAGACTAGTACGTCTGGTCTTTTTTTGTGAGTTAGAATTTTGTTCTACATTTTTCTCTAGCTCTGTTTGGGACCCTCTATTGTGATCCCTGTCAGAGCAGTCAGTGGTGATAGGCAGGCACCATCTAGTTTTGCTGGATTCAGTCTGGTGGAGGCTGTGGTAGTTGTGGTCCATCAGTCCTTGGGATTAATCTTTCCCTTGTGTCTTTGGTTTTCTTCATTCTTCCTTGCTCCAGATGGAGTGAGACTAGTGGAGTATCTTAGATGGCCGCTCACAAGCTTTTAAGACCCCAGATGCTACTGACCAAAGTAGAATGTAGAACACTTTCTTTATAAACTATGTTACGCCAGCTGAGCTACATGTACCCCAAGACCATGGTCCCTACAGCCCTCAGCCCAGTAATTCAGGCCCTCAGGGAGTTTGGACGTGTCTATGAAGCTTCTGTGACTTCGCCTTGGTCAAGCTGTGCTGGCTTCCCCAGTATTGTGTACTGTCTTACCCTTCACCAAAGTTACCACTTATCTATTGTGTATTTAGTGTTTTTCCATTCCCACCCCTCCCCTCCCTCATAACCATTGTTTCTTTTTGTGTGTAATCATTTTCATGAGGTTTTTTTTTTTTTTTATAATAGTGGTCTCATACAATATTTGTCCTTTTGTGATTGACTTATTTGACTCAGCATAATGCCCTCCAGATTCAGCCATGATGTGAGATATTTCACAGATTCATCATTGTTCTTTATTGTTACATAGTATTCCATTGTGTGTATGTACCATAGTTTGTCCATTCATCTGTTGATGGACACTTAGGTTGTTTCCATCTTTTCGCTATTGTGAACAATGCTGCAATGAACATGGATGTGCATATGTCTATTCGTGTGATGTCTCTTATTTCTCTAGGATATACTCCTAGGAGTGGGATTGCTGGATCATATGGCATTTCTATTTCTAGGTTTTTAAGGAAGTGCCATATCGTTTTCCAAAATGATTGTACCATTTCAGCAACCTTTTCTTGAATCTTATTGGCCTCAATTGGGTCAGTCCTGAGGACACAGGAAAACCTTGTGTTGACTGATGTCATCCTGGGCTTTTTTTTTCCAACTTTTTTTTTTTAATTGTACTTCAGGTGAAGGCTTACAGAACAAATAGCTTCTCATGAAACCGTAGTACACATATTGTTTTATGACATTGGTTAACAACCCCACAACATGTCAACCCTCTCCCTTCTTGACCTTTTTTTTGGTGAAAATATACATAGCCAAAGATACACCATTTCAAAAATTTCTACATGCACCGTTCAGTGACATCAACTACGCTCTTCAAATTGTGCTGCTATTCTCGCTTAAGATGAAGGCTTACAGAAAAAAATAGTTTCTCATTTAACAGTTACTACAAATGTTGCCCTATGACAATGGTTAATAACCTCACAACACATCAACACTATCCTTACTCAACCTTGGGTTCCCTAACACCAGCTTCCTTGTCCCCTTCTGGCCCTTGCCACTGAACTACTGTACCTCGTTAGTCCTATTTGGTTTTATGGGACTCTCCACTCCCAGGCTGAACGGTGAACCTCGGAGATGACTTCACCACTAAGCTAAAAGGGTGTCTGGGGGCCATACTCTCGGGGTTTCTCCAGTCTCCTTTAGGCCAGTAAATCTGGTCTCTTTTTTTGTGAGTTAGAATTTTGTTCTACGTCCTTCTCCAGCTCTGTCCAGAACCCTCTGTTGTGATCCTGGTCAGAGCAGTCAGTGATGGTAGCCAGGCACCATCTTGCTGTACTGGACTCAGTCTGGTGCATCCAGGGCTTTTGACCCATTCAAAGATTCAAGGTAAGAAGTATGGGGGTACAATGACAGAGTTAGATCAGTCAGAATGCACCTCCAACACAATGGAGGGGGAGAAGTAGAGCTAACCAGAAGTCCAGTCACTGGCTCTGAGTCCTGGCCCCTCACCCCAGGACACTTAGGGCTTTGTTGGGGGACCAACAATTGATCCAGCTTTGCTAGGGCACTGATTACAGGGGAGTTGATATTATGTGACTCCTCTGGGTTTCAGAGCAGCATATGCAAAAGGACCTGTAGAGAGACATGGTTTGCGCAAAACCCTGTTTCTGTGGAGTCAATTCTGACTCATAGTGACCCTATAAGATAGAGTAGAACTGCCCCATAGGTTTTCCAATGCTCTAATCTTTATGGAAGCAGACTGCTACATCTTTCTCCTATGGAGAAGTTGGTAGGTTCAAATTGCCACCCTTTCAGTTAGCAGTCGAGTGCTTAACCATCATGCCACTAGGGCTCCTTGTGCCCAAAGGCAGTGACTAATTGTGAAATTTGGGGCATTGTGGCAGTAGGTTAGTTTTTCCAGCCAAAACTCATGGCAGTGAAAATGTGGGATGAAGTTCAGAAACCATCTGAGGAATCCTTTGTAAACAGGCCATGTTCTTAGAATAAAACACAGGTAAGTGACACTCAGATAAAAATGCCTTTTCTCTTTAAATCAGGCCTTCCTTTTATTCAGGCAAGTAATAAGAAATTAGAGTGCAGAGGCTGTGCTTCTCCATGCTGTGGCTCTGCACCATTGGTTCAGTCTCATTTCATAGATGCAGAATTTATAACTGGTTTTCCAATTGTCACTGAGGTACCTTAATGGCTTTTTACAAATTATTGGTTGTACGAACAACATTAATGGAAACCAAACTGAGAAAAAAAAAATTAACCCATGTTCCCACTATGGCAACAAATCAAGCTGTTTATATTTATCCATGCTTTCTTCAAGCTTTTGCCCACATGTGCGCAAAATTTAATCATAGAACAGCCATCGTTTATATTGGCATATCGTGAGCATATTCTGTGTTTATTGTGTAATAGTCATAATTATAATTTTTAATGACTGTGGTTTATAATGGATTTCTAAAAATGAAAATAAATGTCTGTCTTTGACACAGCTACTCCCTTGCTCTCCCCTACATCCCACCCAGATTCGGAATTGATTTGGGGTTAATTTTTCCCCCCTTCTGTTTTATTTTTGCACAGAGTCACTGTTCCCAGGTAAAGGAAGTTAATCTTTCTTAATATGGCATGACTTACCTGTCTCCAGAGGAACACCTCCTACATTTTCAAAAAAAAAAACTTCTTACAATCTTGCTATTTTAATTGCACATGTATTTTTCTTGACTATTATTTAAGAATTATACCCTGTATACTTCTCAAAGGAATTGTGTGGTTTAGAGACAGAGACAGCATGAAGCTTAATTGATGATTTATCTTAAAATGGGATTGAGTCCAGCCCCACTGTAAGGAAGTTAATGTAATACAGTCCAGAGGTAGTAGATCTCCACAATATGTACCCATCTAACCCTTCTTGTGCTCACAGAAGACATCGCCAATCAATTACGAGGCTCTTTAACATCCAGCTCAGGTGCAACCTCAGAATCTTTCCCAACATTGTCTTTCAGGCAACCATGAGCAATCAAGCACAGTTGACAGGTGAGATGACATCTATTTGCCATCTCTGGTATTGTGAAAAGAGCACGGAGCTAGGAATGAAGAGCGTCCTAACTTTGCCATGGATTAGCCATGTAACCATAGCCAGTCAAAGCCTCTGAATTATGGGGAGACTGGAAGGGATATCTGTTAGGCTCTTCTAGCTCTTTCACGGACTGTACACACGCAAGTTCTGGAAATGGGTTAGGTAACTCATTTTCTAGAAGGTTCCAGTAAACTTCCTACAGCAGTACAGCACTGGAGAGTTTATATGGACGACTCATCCCTCTGAACCATCCAGGAGATGAGAGGGGATTAGACTTTATAACTGAGATCTTCAGAGGTGTCCTACATAGACACTTGCTTATTTTCTTAAATTTACCTACCTGGTCCTCTTCTGGAGCCCTGGTGGCACAGTGGTTAAGAGCTACAGCTGCTAATCAAAAGGTTGGCAGTTCGAATCCACCAGCCACTCCTTGGAAACCCTATGGGGCAGTTCTACTCTGTCCTATAGGGTGGCTATGAATCGGAATCAACTCGAAGGCAATGGGTTTCTTTGTTTGATTCTCTTCCAGGAGCCCTGGTGGGGGAGTGTTTAAAGCACTCTGCTGCTAACTGAAGGGTTGGTTGTTTGAACCTACCAGCCACTTTTCAGGAGAAAGCTGTGGCAGTCTGCTTCTGTAAAGATTTACAGCCTCAGAAACCCTATGGCGCAGTTCTACTCTGTCCTGCCGGGTCTCTATGAGTTGGAATTGACTCGATGGCAGTGGGTTTGGTTTTGGTGGATCCTCTTCCTGTTTCTCTCTCTTTATAAGTGTTTTGCCATCTGTTGGCCACATCCTTCCGCAGAACACACCACTCTTCCTCACCTCTTAATAGTGGCCCAGGGCCATCCCTCTCTCTATACCCATCCTCAGACAACCACTGACCTGCTTTTTGTTACTTCAGACTAATTTGCATGTTCTAGAATTTTAAATAAATAGAGTCATATAGTTTGTATTCTCTTTTGTCTGGTTTCTTTCACTCAGCATAATGATTTGGAGAAATATCCATGTTGTTTTGTGAATCAGTAGTTCATTCTGCTTTATTGTTAAGTAGTATTCCATTGTGTGGATATACCATAATTTGTTTATCCAGCCACCTGTTGATGGAAATTTTGCTGTTTCTGGTTATGGGCTATTAAAAATAAAGCTGACAAGAACATTTGGGTACAAGACTTTGTATAGACATATGCTTTTATTTATTTTGGATAAATATCTAGAAGTGGAAGTTTTCCAGAGTGGTTGTACCATTTTATATCCCCGCCAGCAGTTCATGAGAGTTTCAGTTGCTCCACATCTTCACCAATATTTGGTATGCTCAGTTTTTAAATTTTTAGCCTTTCTAGTGGGTGGTAGCATCAGTTAGTGTCCCTGTTCCTGCTATTTTTTGGGGGGGTCTGGACCAGTTTAACCCTTTCATTTCTCCCCTCACCAATAGCACGTAGATGGACTCCCTACAAAAGATTCCCTTCCACTCTTTTAGTAACTGCCCACTGGAATTTCTCCAGACTCTGCCTCCTGTTCCTATTCTATCAAGCTGACTTGAGTGGTAGATTCTTTTTTTTTTAAATTTCTTATTGTGCTTTAGGTGAACGTTTCCAGAGCAAATTAGTTTTCCATTTGATAGTTTGTACATAAAGTGTTCTGTGACATTAGTTGCATTCCCCACAATGTGTCAGCACTTTCCCCATTTCCGCCCTGGGTTGTCCGTTTCCTTTCATCCGGATTTTCTGCCCCTTCCTGCTTTCTCATCTTTGCTTTTGGGCAAATGTTGTCCTTTAGATTGTGTATAATTGATTCTTCTAAGGAACACGCTCCTCTTGGGTGTTACTATTTATTTTATGGGCCCTATCAATTGTTTGGCTGAAAGGTGGTCTCTGGGAATGGCTTGAGTTCCAGGTCTAAAGGGTGTATTAGGGCCATAGTCTTGGGAGTTCCTCCAGTATCTGTCAGACCAGTGTATCTGGTCTTTTTTGTGAATTTGATTTTTTGTTCTACATTTTTCTCCTGCTCTGTCTGGGACCCTCTGTCGTGATCCCAGTCAGATCGGTCAGTAGTGGTAGCTGGGCACCATCTAGTTCTCAGGGTTGTGTAGTCTGTGGTTCATGTGGTCTGTTAGTCCTTTGGACTAATTGCTCCCTTGAGTCTTTGGTTTTCTTCACTCTCCTTTGCTCCGGACAGGAAGAGACCAATAGTTGTATCTTAGATAGCCGCTGGCAAGCTTTTAAGTGGTAGATTCTTTACTTTAGATCTGAACTTTACTTCATTGCCTGTCCTTTTTTCCATTTGACAGTTTCAGCTGAGATTCCAGAGCTACCTTGATACCAGTATTATTTGACCCAAATTTAGACCATGCCCCAGCGGTGAGTGTGGGCAGCCATCTTGTTCTGGCATCATCCAGGTCCCAGAGACCCTATCCCTAATCAGAATCCTGGACAATCTACTATCCCAGAAGGAGCACCCAGACAGACTTGCAAAGAAAGTGATATTAAGCAGGACAGCTAACAGAGTGTAAAGAATTCATGTGAAAACTATGCAGACATAAAATCCATACTGTTTATATTAAAAAGAAAATCAACCAGTCATATCCAGTTGAAATTCCTCCCATATCTCCTAACAAGAGTTTCCTCCTTCTAGCGTCAGTCTGAGACTGAAAATCAGTGCAGGATTCCCAAGATTATGGCAGATTCTGGATGATGCTGGCAAACAACTGACAAGATGAATCAGTAGGTGTGCTAACAGGAAGATAACGTCTGATAATTAAGTGTCTGGTTGTTCCAGCCACTCTACTGAGAGGGACCTCTTCAAGGAAAGGGTGGGGCTCCAGGAGGGGGCTTGAGACTCAGGAATGAGTCTCAAGCCAGAAGTACAGGCTGAGACAAGTAGATTGGGCCTCAGGAACTAAGCCCGGGTCACTTGTGAAGTCTGAGCACTACATCCAGGTCAGACAAACAGGACTGGTGATGACACCAAGGACTCAGATGAGTTTTGAGTTTCCACAGTTTACGACTGATTCCGGCAGCTGGGAAGGGTGGAGGTGGGGCTTCAGGCTGCTCCAGCTGTGGGGTGCTGATGAATGAGTGAAGGGGCAAGCACTAGGCAGAGTCTGATGAAAGCCATCATGTTGACTTATTTATAGAGGACTAAAAATGAAAGTCCCTTCCAGATGCAAACACTCACACTCCTACTAAGGAACTCAAGAAAAGAAGCATAAAAACCCAGTTTATGGAGAGAGATTCTTTCTAAAAGATTTTAAATTATGTTATCCCGTTTAGGGAGTCAAGGATGAAATCTATAATATTTCTAAACCCTGCCTGGCATGGTTCAATCCCCTGCAATGTGGATAGGGCTAATTGGAGGCCTTGGACCTGGAAGGAGACCTACGCACATTAGGTGGTGGGTAGGGTTGGTGGTGGGCCGGTTGCAGCCCCAGGTCATGGAGGAAGGCCATTCACAGATACCCATTGCTGTCGAGTTAATTCTGACTCATAGAGACCCTATAGAAGAGAGTACATCTGTCCTATAGGATATCCTAGGCCATAATCTTTACAGAAGCAGACTGCCACATCCTTCTCCCAAGGAGCGGTTGGTGAGTTTGAACCAGTGACCTTTTGGCTAGCAGTCGAACACTTACCCACTGTGCCACCAGAGCTCCTTATTCAGCTGATAAAATACGGCATTACTTCTCAACATCAGTGCACATACAAATCACCTGAGGGTCTTGTTGAAGTATGGATTCTGGTCCAGTGGGTTTGGGGCAGGACAAAAATTCTGCATTTCTAAGCCTCAGATTCACATCTTCCCAGCATAGAACCTACAGCAGAGTGAGAACATCTCTCCTAAGACTACATATCAATCCTTTACAACTAAGGACAAGAAACTAACCTACTGAGAATGGCAGAGCAGGCAGATAGAAAGAGCTTGATTCTTAATAATATGCTTGAACTCCTTGCCAAACCTGGAATGTCTTTCCTCCAGATATCTCATTATATGAGATAATTAAATGCCTTCATTGATTAAGTCTCTGTTATGCATTGCTACTTGCAACAAACACATACTAACTGCTTGTGCAGTGAAATATTAACTCTACCCAAAGTAAGGTCTGGCCTTTGCACTTGGCTACTGGGAGGTGATCTCTAGGTCCCTGGAATGTCTTGCCTGATAGGAGTGTCAGGCCCTCCAGTTTCTCTGGAGGAACTGGAAACCAAAGGCATTAGCCCAAACCTCTGAGGGGGGCTGGAGACTAAAAGTCAGCCACGGGCAGTATGCGATCCAGCCCTAAATAAAAACTCTGGACACCAAAGTCTCAGGTGAACTTCCTGGGTTGTCAATACTCCATGCAGTACCAGGAGGGTAATACATCCCTGCAGATGATGGAAACTTTGCATTTGGAACACTTTCAGACTTTTTCCTATGTGTCTGTTCCTTTGACTGGTGCTAATTTGTATCCTTTGCCTATAATAAACATGACCATGAGTATAATAGCCTTCCTTGGTTCTGTAAGTTGTTCTAGAAAATTATCAAGCCTGAGTCTGGTTGTAGGGACTCCTGACATCGTAGACAACTGGTCTGAAGTGAGAGTGGCCCTGGAGACCCCCAGACTTTTGGCTGGTGTCTAAAGTGAGGGCATATTTGTTGGGACTGTTCCCTCTAACTTTGCAGTTTGCCAAACTCAATGCTCTGCTATATTGGATAAGCACAATAAAACCTCCTCTTGGAAAAGGAGAGAAGGGAAAACAATCAGTTGTGGTCACTAGATCTGCTGTACAGGCAAAGCAACAGTTCCCGTCTTTAACAGTGCAATGATTCATCAATCAGCCAGTTCGACTACCCCTAGTTTTGTTCCCAGAGCCCTGGTGGTACAGCAGTTAAAGTGCTCGGCTGCTAACCAAAACGTCAGCAGTTCGAACCCACCAGCCATTCCGTGGGAGAAAGATGTGACAGTCTGCTTCTGTAAAGATTACAGCCTTGGAAACCCTATGGGGCAGCGCTACTCTGTCCTGTAGGGTCACTGTGAGTCCGAATCAACTCAGTGACAACTAGTTTATGGGTAGTTTTGTTCTCTAAGAAGATTTCTCTTGTTCACTGAGGAACAGATTCAGTTAATATGTGCCATTGGCCATTTGCCCTTTTCTTTTCTGCCTGGTTGCAGATTTGATGGCTGGAGTTGCAGCAGTTATTTTGAGACCATGAGAAAAGGGCCAAGGAAATCTCAGCAACTTCATCCCTAACGTCTTAAGTCTGCTGAATCAATGTCAGCAACCATCTACCTCCAGCCTTCTTGTTACATAAGAAAAATACTAAGTTTTCCTCTTTGAATCTGGGCTTCACCATCTTTATTTTTGTTTCTTAGCAACAGGCCTTGATGTTTTGCTTTATACTTTCTCTCAGTCATGGGCTTGTGGCAACATGAAGCAACAGATCTAGGAGATGAGGCCCTTGCCCCAGGTAGCATCACCATGGATGGACTCACCCACTTGTATCCATCAGTAAGAGGGGTTTGAGAGAAGCCTTATTTTTCTGGCTCCACCTGGGGCTCAGTCTTAACTCCTACCATGTTTCCTGCTTTGTTCCCTAAAGTGTGGGCTACATTAACCTTGAGACAGAGAGTTTGGCTTTTGCATTTTCACAAGATAAGTTATTATCTAATGGCCAGTGGTATAGCATTACTCAACACAGGCAGAAAGGAACTCTCCTGAAAAAGCCATGTCCCATTCTCCTTTCGCTTTCAGACAAGGTAGGTGGAACTGAAGCTTGTCCTTTCCTTGAAGATATGGAGAAGTGGCCAGGGCATTACAACATCCTGTGAAGTGTGTTTCTTTTTGTTAAATTAACTTTT
>NW_004444122.1:2051316-2052572 GCF_000243295.1 Trichechus manatus latirostris | reverse complement strand
AGGACCTACCTCCTTGCATAAGGACTCTTTGCAGAAGTCCTGAGGGAATCAAGAGGGTGCTGCTCAGAGATTCCCAGGACTCTGTAGAGATGGTGTCAGGACACTGACCTCAGCATCCTGAGACTCTGGCACTCTCTCGTCATGTGGGCATTGAGTCACAGACATGCTAACGCCAGGAGATGACTGGTCATATTGAAATTTCAGGAGCTTTAGCGACAGACAGACTTCTATTGGAACCCAAGTCCTGATCCTTATTAGTTTTATAACCTCTTTGGCCCAAGTATCCTCACTGGAAATGCTGAATGACTTTCTTGAAAGCCTTCCTATAACATGGAGCGTTCTTTGTTCCCCCATGTGTAGTACATGCAGCTGTCTTCTGTGTTCTTCCAAGAAGCAGCCAAAGACTGGTTCTTCACTCTGCTTCACTCAACTCTGATCATACTGTCTAATAGAGCACCTCTGTCACTCTATCTGTCTGTACTCATCTTCACCTGACATGTGGAGATGATCATGTCTGTTGATTTGTCTATTTTCTGTCTCCTGCACTAGACTGTTCACTCTCTGAGGGCAGGAAGTTTACCTGTTGTGTCCACTGCTGTGATCTCCACCCCCTGAAACAGTGCCTGACTCAGGAGAGACCTTTCATGATTTATTATTGAATGAGTGAACAAATGAATGAAAATAATGTTGGGAAGGGCGAGAATCTTTTTTTATTTACAGGATCAAGCTAATTATGGACAGACTTTTGTCAGCGCTCAGGGAAGGGGAGTAGATATAGGGAGTTGGAGCCAGGATAGACGTTTGAAGCCAAAGTCAGGGTTTGGGGTGATCCTAGGTAAGCACTGGTAGTATGTCTCATCCCAACAGGAGGGATGGAGCTGGAGTGAGAATCAGTCTGGCAATAAGACAACGATAGATGCCAAAATCTTAGCAAGGTGTCTTAGTCATCTACTGCTGCTATAACAGAAATACCATAGGTGGATGGCTTTAACAAAGAGAAATTTATTCTTTCACAGTCTAGTAGGCTTTCTCTCTCTGTTGGCTCAGGAGGAAGGTCTTTATCATTAATCTTCCCTTGGTCTGGGAACCCTGGGTTCAAAGGACAAGCTCTGCTCCCAGCACTGCTTTCTTGGTGGTATGAGGTCCCCCTGTCTCTCTGCTCGCTTCTCTCTTTTATATCTCAAAAGAGATTGGCTTAAGAAACAATCCAATCTTGTAGATTGAGTCCTGCCTCATTAACATAACTGCTGCTTATC
>NW_004444122.1:2049056-2050351 GCF_000243295.1 Trichechus manatus latirostris | reverse complement strand
TATTGGACTAGTTACCTAAACTCTTTTAGCCCAAGATTCCTGTAAAATGAAAACAATTTATCTCATTCATGATCCATGTGCTGAGCACAAAGTCAGCCCACTCAGTATAAATAGTTTTAATGACCCGAACTCTTGCTGGCTGTCCTGAGTGGTGCAAATGGTTAAGCACTTGCCTACTAACTGAAAGACTGATGGTTTGAGTCCACCCAGAGACACCTTAGAAGAAAGACATGGCTATCTATTTCCAAAAAATCAGCCATTGAAAACCGTAGGGAGTACAGTTCTACTCTGACACACATGGGGTCACCGTGAGTTGGAATCTGCTTGACAGCAACTTGTTTGGGTTTTTTTTTCTTAGCATGCTGGCTTGTCACCTCATGCTCACAAAATGGCTGACACAAGCAGACTCAGTGCAAGCTGGCAGGAAGGACTGGATGGGACATACTTATACTAAAAAATTCAAATTTGACTAGGAGTCCTGTATTTTTATTTGCTACATCTGACCACCCTAGCACACACGTATGGACGTTAAAAATCAGCAAAATATGAGAATGCCTGTTTCATCTCATCCTCATTAGTACCAAGTACGGTTATCGTTAGTGTTGCTCACTAATATCCGGTTTTGGGTAGAGGGAAAACTGAACTTCCTGGCCCCCTTGTGGTTGAGCAAGACCATATGACTAGTTCTGGTGAATGATTTGTGAATGGAAGTGGTATATGTCACTTCTGGTTGGAGCATTTAATTGCCTATGTGCCACTTTCTAGAATTTCTCTGATAAGGTAATTGTGGAAGCAGAAGTCGATTTGAAGCCTCCATCAGCTTGGATCCCTGAGTGTCTATAATGAACAGAACACCCCTATTGACTTGCAATGCACATATGGCATGAGAGAAGAATTAGAACTTATTTTAAGCCAGGGGTTGACAAATCGTGGCCTGCAGGCCAACTCTGGCCCACTTTCTATTTTTTAAATAAAGTTTATCAGAATAGAGCCATGCCCAATCATTTACAAATTGTTTATGGTTGTTTTTTTTGTTTTTTGTTTTTTTTTTGCCACCTTGGCAGGGCTGAGTAATTGCAGCAGAGATTGTATGGCTCAAAAGCCTAAAAGATTTACTACCTCGTTCTTTACAGAGTAAGTTTGCAAACCCTTAATTTTCGGTTACTGAGTTTTTGTGGAGGTTTGTTATTGCAGCATAACCAGCCTCTCCTGACTGCTTTACTGAATAAAATTTTCAAAACTTGCTAATTTAATGGGTAAAAAATAGGCTAACATTGTTTTTAGTTTGCATTTCT
>NW_004444122.1:2045866-2047505 GCF_000243295.1 Trichechus manatus latirostris | reverse complement strand
CAGACCCGATAACTCTGAATCTACCTCTAGCTCTCCAGATTCACCTCCCCAACTGCCTATCACAGATCTCCACCTACCATGTCCAGAGCTTTTCTCATCAGACCCACCTTCAACTTTCCTGTGCTTCCTACAGTCTCACCATCTACCTAGCTACCCATGCCTTAAACAGCAATTACTGCTTTTCTCCGCCCTCCCTCATTGTTATTATCACCAGGCTTATCTAGTTCTTATTTTCCTCTCAAAACTCTCTTGTCCATCTCCACAACGGCACAGGAGAATGGCTTCTTAGTAGGGCTGGCTGATGAACCAGGTGCAAGATTTTTACAATAAATTATTACACCAGAAGGAGTTTGAAGCCATATGACTCTCTAGACTGTGAGTCCATGAGCCCCTCCACTGTGGGGACAGAATTTAATCCCTGTATCCTCAGGGCCCAGCTAAGAATAAGGGGGAGTATAACCAGTGGTGTGCAGGAGCTGGCTCTCCTGGATCACGAAAGCCACTGTGTGCCTTCAGTGAAATCCCTTTGGTATCTTGACATTGATCATGGTGGGAGTATTTACACCACAGAAATCAGCAAATACCACAGATCATGGCTTTCTTTTTCTCAAAGAGCCAGTCATTAAGCACTTATCAAACCAACACTCAATATAATCCACTTGTTAAAAGTACAGGCTTTATCATCAAACAGGCCTGGGTTTGAGTCCCACCTACATCACTTGCTAGCTCTATGACTCTCTGAGCTTCGGTTTCCTTCTGCAAAGTGAGGATGATAATAGTGACATGATAGGGTTGGTGTGAGGATACATGAGATAATGCAAGGAAAGTTCCTCGGAGAGTATCTCACCTATTGTAAACATTTAACAATGGATAGCTGTTGTTGTATGCTGTGGAGTTAACTCTGACTCATAGCAACCCTATATGACAGAGTAGAACTGCCCCATAGACTGTAATCTTTATAGGAGCAGATCGACAGGTCTTTTCTTCCACAGAGCTGCTGGTGGATTTGAACCACAACCTTTTGGTTAGCAGTGATTGTTATTATTGCTAATAAATGAAAGCAAATAAATGACTAAATAAAGCTGGAAAAGCCGTTAAAATACCTTCAAAGTCCAAATTGAACAAAGTCCTTAACCATATATAATGTGCCACGGAGACAGAAACTAGAACACAAAGTCTACATATGTCCTACAGCAAGGAAGTGCATGCATGAGTCCTAAAGATGTTGGGAAGTAGGAAGCATAAACTAAGAGGCAGTTACTGGAGTGAACAGTTTCTATGAGGTTAATAATTCTTGGTAGACATTCTTCATGCGTTTTACAGAGCTGGAGCCAAAGGACCATCTAAGAATGAGATTTGAAGTCGTACTCGTTTGACCATTTGCATGTTCTGCGACCTTGGACAAGATACTTAATTTTGCAGAGCTTCAGTTTCTAATTTATGAAATAAGGATAACCTACATGGTATTGTAAGAATTATACGAGCTAATGATTTATATGTGAATGGCCTTTGCTCTGTTATATCCTACCCCAAAACAATGGTTGTTTTTAATCAGAATTTTGTTGGTTGGCATCTGGTCAATTCTGTAGATATTGCCTAGGATCCCTCATGCAGCAACTGTTATTTGATGGCTTGACAG
>NW_004444122.1:2040006-2041294 GCF_000243295.1 Trichechus manatus latirostris | reverse complement strand
TTCAAACATCTTTAGGAAGAACTGAAATGGTCTTTGTAACAAACATGTGGTGTGAACAATGGCCCTCTGGGAAACCATGCCCTTACTCCAATGAGGCTATCATTGCTCAAAACATTTCTCTTCTCTTCTTTGGGAATGATCTTCAAGGCCACATGTGAATCTGTCCTAGTACTTCACTGAAGTTCAATCACCACTGAACTTAAATTTGTGCCTCTTGCCAGGCAGAGTGCTAGTTCCTAAGGGACTACAGTATTTAGCAAGATCCCACTCCTGCCCTTGCAGATATTGAGACTAACACCCATAATGAGAGCACACAGCTTGGTTAACTACTGACTCCCTTGACTTGATTCTAAGTGATCTTTTATTGATTCCAGGGATTAAATCTTCACCCAAAGATCAAAATTTTCAATCATTCAAGACATTTTAATGAATCTACCTCAGTCTTCCAAGGGCAAATTCTCCCTAATAAATTTATTTTTCTTCATGGCAGCATCATTAAAATAGGTTTATAGCTTATCTTCATGAAGTGACTACTTTGAAGGGACAAAATAATTCTGATATACAACTTCTACGATCTTTGTTGAAGACAAAGCTTCCAGCAAAACCTTTTTTTTTTTTTTTGGTATATTCATTCTTAATTCAATTTTTGGACAGTTTTACTGTGAAATGCTAGCATTCTCCATTCCTAAGCATTTCTAGTTTTGCTTACACATGTGAAAAGAGGCTGTTTTATATTCTTAAATTCCCCTTTAATATTCAAGAGCTATGTTAACATTTTTGAAGGGAGAACGTGGAGATAATACTTTTCGAGAAGGATCTACCCAGTGGTTCTCAACCCTAGCAGTACATTAGAATCACGTAACCTGGAAGTGTTTTAAAAATATCTGCCCAGGCCCACCCCTGGAATAATTCAGTCAGCATATCTGGTGGTTAGTTACCCAAGTGATTCCAACATGAAACCTTGGTTGCAAACCTGGCTAGGTGAGTATTAGCTCTTCTAGGCACTAGAGAAGGTGTCTGGGTGGTACAGATGGTTAAGCACTTGACTACTAGCTGAGAGGTTGGTGATTTGGGCCACCTAGAGGCACCTTGGGAGACAGGCCTGATGACCTGCTTCTGAAAGATCACAGCCTTGAAACCATTTCTACTCTGACACACATGGGGTTGCTATGAGTCACAATCAGCTTGACAGCAACTAACAACATCAGGCACTAGAGGGGAGGACAAAAGAGCTCTGAAAACCCAGTGGTAACCATTGCTTTCTTATCAAATAGAAACTGTTCTTGGA
>NW_004444122.1:2027214-2039585 GCF_000243295.1 Trichechus manatus latirostris | reverse complement strand
CAATATATGGGGAAAGAGAAGGACAGTACCAATATTTACTGAATGCTAGTTGCTTTACATATTGATCTCATCTAATCCTCGTATCAGCCTTATGAGGTTGGTATTATTATTATTCTCATTTTTCAGATAAGAAAACTGAATCTCCGTGAGCTTAAGTAAATTGCCAAGATCAAACTCAGGTCTATATGACTGCAAGTCCATATTCTTTACACAATGTTGCCTCTTTCAATGCTTAATACAGATAAGCTGGATAGGGGAAAAATGTGAATTTCTGGTGATTCTGAGGGGGCAGTAGACAGATTTATTAGCAATCCTACCACTGTTTGCAAAATAACTCTTCAGGCTGCTCCTAGCTAAGAGAAAGCATTGAGAGATACTCTGGTGAATGATGGATTATTCTTGATAGGGCCTAGAAGAGGGCAGCCATGTGGATGCTGGATTATTTAAGTTTTAGTTTCATTTTAGATGAATCACATTAGGAAAATATGATTTTGTTTGTTAGAATATAAAAGAAAACAGCTGGGATATAAAGAAATGTGATGTTGAGTGTTGCAGCTAGAAAAAACAAGAGTTCAAGGCCTGAGGAGGCTACTTTTCTGCTCAGCCCTGATGCCTCTGGTCCAGTCATTGGAGCAAAATGGCTCAGGTAACCTGAGGACAAGGACAGGCTCTTGGGCTCTGCGAGTGAGGATAATGGGTAGTACCAATAGTCCCAGATGGAGTTAGGGAGGAAATGGTCAAGTGCGAAGTAGTGGGAGGTGAATGATTACACTTCCTAGTACACAGGGGTATTCTTTTAAAAGACAAATTTTGTCTTTTGTTACATATACATTTACCACAATAAAAAAAATGCAAAAACATAATGACAACAACAAAAAAAAGACAAATTTTGCTCTAAATGATATATTATCTATTATAATTTTTTATAGAATCATTTTGAAAAATGCTAATAGTGATTTTAAATAAAGTGGACATATTAATGACATGTTCTTAGCCTTGAGTAAACTGTCTGGTTAGGATACCATAGTTGTAGGTATAAGGTCTCCTAATATAATAGTGAGTACCAAGAAAGCAGGTCTCATTCATTCACTCAGAAATGTTTTTTTGTGTGTCTATTGTGATCCAGCAGTATGCTAGGTGAGGGAAAACAGTAGCAAAAAAGACCTGGTCCCTCTACTCACAAAGTGGTAAGGGAGAGAGAAAAACCACCAGTACTTGTAACTTACTACTGTGGAGTAAGTCCTGATAAAGGATGGTCTAGGTTGCTACAGGAGCTCATAGGTTCAGGGAGGGCTTCCTAGAGGAAGTGAGTTATACACTGAAATCTGAAGCATGAGTAGGGCAGAAGGGGGGTGGGGTCATGGAGGAGCTGGGTCGAGAATATCCCAGGCAGAGGAAACAGTCTGTATAAAGGTCTAGAGGGCTATTTGGAAAACGAAAAATGTTCAGTATAACTGAAGTGTGTGTGTATGTGTGTGTGTGTGTGTGTGTGTGTGTGTGTGTGTGCGCATGTATGGAGATTTGGATGAGGATGGTAGGAGATAATGCTGGAGAGAGATGCAGGGGCAAGATAATGCAGGATTTGTAGGCCAACAAGAAATCATTGATGAATTTAAAGTAAAGTAAAGGAATAACCTGGCCAGATTTGAGATTTTGAAAGATTGCTCTGACTGCAGTGGGACAGGAGAGAGGAAAGAGTGGTGGCAAGGAGACCAGTTAGAAGGTAGCAGCAGAAATCCAGTTGAGACATGATGGTGGCCTAACTAGGATGGTGGCTGTGCAGCTGGGGAGAAGCAGAGTGATTCAAGAGATGTGTAGGAGGTAGAATGGACAAGACTTGGGATGAGAGAGAAGGTGGAGAAAAAGATGACTTGGGTGTCTGGTGATCTTCATAGATGATGAAGGTAGGGGTGGAGATGATGATGAAGCTTAACTTGGTTATTTTGCACTTCAGGAGCTTGAGGTGGTTGGGCAAATGGAACTTTCCATTAGGAAGTTGGACATGTGAATCTGCTGGCCAGGACTAGACTTATGATTTTGGAAGTCAACAGCATGTGAATGTTGATTGCAACTGTGGTATAGATGAGTACTCAGGAAATGTATGTAAAGGAAAAGGGAAGAAGGCCTAGGCCAGAACTCTGAAGATGCCAACATGTAAGATATAGGCAGTGGCCAGTGGGTTCAGAAAGAAGACTGGGGAGAAGTGGACAGAGCAGTTGGAGGAAAAACAGAAAATTATAGTGTCATGAAATCCAAGATAAGAGGATATTTTAAAAGGGGGAAGTAGTCAGAAGTGCCCAAAGCTTCAGAGGCCAAGCTAGATAGGGACTGAAGAGTATGCACTGGATTCAGCACAAAGAGGTTCTTGTTGATCTTGGTGAGGGCAGATTTGGAAATGGGGGCAATAGACATATTAAAGTAGGCTGAGATTTTGAGGGAGGTGAAGAAGTGGATATAACAAGGGTACACCTCCTTGTTGAGGAAGTTTGGTTGTGAAGGGAAGGAAAGAGGACAGTAGACATAAGGAGGGAGGATTTTGATGTGGTGCTGGTGGTTGTTAAATTGGGGCATGTTTAAGACCTGATTGGAGAGAGCAAATATAGAGAGGGAGTGGCTGGAGAGATGGAGTGGGAGGGGAGTATTGTACAGGGAGGGAGTCAGGCGAGGGGTGCAGAGTTCAGGAAAGGGATCAGCCTTGAGCAGGAGGAGGGACTGGTGGGAAGGAGACAGTACCCAGTGTAAGTACAGGTGCTTGTGAGTGGGAAGTTGAGGGAAGACACGTTTCATTTCCCCTGATGTAGAAGGTGAGGTGAGGTCAGTTGTTGAAGGTGATGGGAGAGTAGAAGGACTGAGAATGAACAAGATTTGAAATAGCAGCTGTGGAGCAGGGGAGATAGGACAAAAAGTGAAACAGGATTTGCCTTGCAACAATTTCTCTCTATTTCTTCCCTGGTGTTTTTGAGCCCACAAAGATAAATGAATTGTCTTTATTTTTCTGAGAAATTATCAATAACCTTTACACCTGCTTCTGGAAATCTGTTCTTTGAAAACAAGGTCCAACCAAGAATATTGTCCAATGTCCCATGAAAGCAAAAGCCCTCAAATGATAACAGTCATTGTATCACCTAAACATTTTTGGATCTATGAACAGGACTGTCTTTTGGGGGACACATCAGTTCTTGAGCAAAGATGAGAAATCATTCATACTGAATGATGCACCTACAGAAGGTCAGAACCTCTGCTCTTTACAACAGCTTTCTGAGGCAAGTATTAGTGTCATTCCCTTTTATAGACGATAAAACAGAGACACAGGGTTAAGGGATTTGTTCAAGACCAACTGTTGTTAAGGGGCAGAGCCAGGATATGAACTAAATCCCAAATCTTTCCACTACAAAATATTTATTCAGTGCATTTGACATGGGGAAAAAATACCTGATTTATGTCCTTGTTTTCTCATCTGTCATTTTGTGTACTCTGGTGGCTTGCATGTTGCTGTGATGCTGGAAGCTATGCCACCAATATTTCAAATACCAGTATGGTCACCCATGATGGACAGTTTTCAGCAGAACTTCTAAACTAAGACAGAATAGGAAGAAGGATGTGGTGATCTACTTCTGAAAAAATTGGCCAGTGAAAACCTTATGAAGAGCAGTGACACATTGTCTGATATAGTGCCAGAAGCTGAGCCCCTCAGGTTGGAAGACACTCAAAATACAACTGGGGAAGAGCTGCCTCCTCAAAGTAGAGTCAACTTTAATGATGGGGATGGAGTCAAGCTTTTGGGACCTTTATTCTCTCATGTGGTATGACTCGAAATGAGAATAAACAGTTGCAAACATCCATCAATAATCAGAACGTGGAATGTACGAAATGTGAATCTAGAAAAATTGAAAGTCGTCAAAAATGAAATGGAATGCATAAAGATCAGTATCTTAGGCATTAGTGAGCTGAAATGGACTGGTAGCGGACATTTTGAGTCAGACAATCATATGGTCTACTATGCCAGGAATGACAAATAGAAGAGGAATAGTGCGGCATTCATTGTCAAAAAGAACATTTCAAGATCTATCCTGAAGTACAACGATGCCAGTGATAGGATAAAATCCATACACCTACAAGGAAGACAGGTAATATGACTATTATTCAAATTTACGCACCAACCACTAATGCCAAAGATGAAGAAACTGAAGATTTTCACCAACTCCTGCAGTCTGAAATTGATCAAACATACAATCAAGATGCATTGATAATTATTGGTGATTGGAATGCAAAAGTTGGAAACAAAGAAGAAGGATCAGTAGTTGGAAAATATGGCTTTGGTGATAGAAACTACGCTGGAGACTGCCTGATAGAATTTTGCAAGACCAACTACCTATTCATTGCAAATACCTTTTTTTGACAACATAAACAGCAACTATGCATGTAGACCTCACTGGATGGAATACAGAGAAATCAAATCGACTACATCTGTGGAAAAAGACAATGGAGAAGCTCAGTATCATCAGTCAGAACAAGGCTAGGAAACGACTGTGGAACACATCATCAATTGCTCATATGCAAGTTCAAGTTGAATGTGAAGAATACTAAAACAAGTATACAGGAGCCAAAGTATGACCTTGAGTATATCCCACCTGAATTTAGAGATCATCTCAAGAATAGATTTGATGCATTGAACACTAATGACCAAAGACCAGATGAGTTGTGCGATGACAACAAGGACATCATACATGAAGAAAGCAAGAGGTCATTAAAAAGACAGGAAAGAAAGTAAAAACCAAAATGGATGTCAAAAGAGACTTGCTATTGAACATAGAGTAGTTGAAGTGAACGGAAGCAATGATGAAGTAAAAGAGCTGAACAGAAAATTTCAAAGGGCGGCTCCAGAAGGCAAAGTAAAGTATTATAATGACATGTGCAAAGAGCTGAAGTTAGAAAACCAAAAGGGAAGAACATGCTCAGCATTTCTCAAGCTGAAAGAACTGAAGAAAAAATTCAAGTCTCAAGTTGCAATATTGAAGGATTCTATGGGCAAAACATTGAATGACGCAGGAGGCATCAAAAGAAGATGGAAAGAACACACAGAGTCACTGTACCAAAAAGAATTGGTCAATGTTCAACCATTTCAGGAGGTAGCACATGATCAAGAATCGATGGTATAGAAGGAAGAAGTTCAAGGTGCACTGAAGGAAATGGCGAGAAACAAGGATCCATGAATTGATGGAATACAAATTGAGATGTTGCAACAAACGGATGCAATGGTGCAAGCGCTCACTCTTCTATCCCGGAAAATTGGAAGACAGCTACGTGGCCAACCAACTGGAAGAGATCCATATTTGTGCCCATTCCGAAGAAAGGTGGTACAACAGAATTCGGAAATTAGCGAATAATATCATTAATACTACACACAAGTAAAATTTTGCTAAAGATAATTAAAAAACCGTTGCAGCAGTAGATTGTCAGGGAGCTGCCAGAAATTCAAGCTGGATTCAGAAGAGGACGTGCAACAAGGGATATCATTGCTGATGTCAGATGAATCTTGGCTGAAAGCACAGAATACCAGAAGGATGTTTACCTGTGTTTTATTGACTATGTGAAAGCAATCTACTATGCATTTCATAGCAAATTATGGATAACATTGCGAAGAATGGGAATTCCAGAACACTTAATTGTTCTCATGCAGAACCTTTACATAGACCAAGAGGCAGTTGATCAAATAGAACAAGGGGATACTGTGTGGTTTAAAATTAGGAAAGGTGTGTGTAAGGGTTGTATCCTTTCACCATATTTATTCCATCTGTATGTTGAGCAAATAATCCAAGAACCTGGACTAGATGAAGAACAAGGCATTAGGATTGGAGGAAGACTCAATAACAATGTTTGATATGCAGATAATACAACCTTCCTTGCTGAAAGTGAGGAGGACTTGAAGCACTTATTGATGAAGATCAAAGACCACAGCCTTCAGTATGGATTATACCTCAACAGAAAGAAAACAAAAATCCTCACAACTGGACCAATAAGCAGCAACCTGATAAACAAAGAAAATATTGAAGTTGTCAGGGATTTCAGTTTACTTGGATAACAGTCAATGCCCATGGAAGCAGCAGTCAAGAAATCAAATGATGTAGTGCATTGGGCAAATCTGCTGTAAAAGACCTCTTTAAGGTGTTAAAAAGCAAAGATGTCACTTTGAGGACTAAGGTGTGCCTGAGCCAAGCCATGGTATTTTTGATCACCTTATATACATGCGAACACTGGACAATGAATAAGGAAGATTGAAGAAGAATTGATGCCTTTGAATTATAGTGTTGGTGAAGAATATTGAATATACCATGGACTGCCAGAAGAACAAACAAATCTGTCTTGGAAGAAGTATAGCTAGAATGCTCCTGAGAAGCGAGGATGGTGAGACTTCGTGTCATATACTTCTGATATGTTATCAGGAGGGACCAGTCCCTGGAGAAGGACATCATGCTTGGTAAAGTAGAGGGTCAGTGAAAAAGGGGAAGACCCTAGATGAGATGGATTGACACAGTGGCTGTAACAATGGGCTCAAACATAGCAATGATTGTGAGGATGGTGCAGGACTGGGCAGAGTTTCATTCTGTTGTACATAGGGTCGCTATGAGTCAGAACTGACTTGATAGCACCTAACAACATCCTTTTTCATCCATCCTCTAAGTTGGATTTTTCCTATAAGTTTAATGAGCCATTTTGTGTGTATATTTCTCAACCAATTGATTAAGCATGGATAGATTTTGATGTGTTGATGAATGCTGTGCTTAGGCCTTAAAAGATTTTCTTGGGAAATATTTCCTCAACCAAAAAACAATAGTCTACTCAAAAATAATGTTGGGACAATTGGCCATCCATATGAAAGACAATCATATCAGACTTCTATCTTATGCCATACGTCAAAATAAATTCTGGAGACACACAAGTGCTAAATGAATAAAGCTGAGCCATAAAAGTTATAGAAGAAAATGAAGAAAGATTATTTACAATCCTAGAGATGGAGAGACCTTCCCACACAAGATACAAACCCAAAAGCTATAAAAGAAAGGATTGATAGATTTGATTACATGTGCAAGGATGCTAATTACAGCATTGTTTAGAATGGTGAAATATTAGAAACAATCTAAAAGTTCTTTAAAACAGTACTGTATAAATACACCATTGAACATTCAGACAACAGAGGAGTAATACAGCCTAATAGTTCCCATCACAGACTATCTTGGATTGATCTCATCCCCACCACTTACTAGGTATGTGTCTTTGGGAAAATTACCTAACTTCTCTATTCCTTGTTTTCTTCATTTACAAAATAGACATAATTACCGTATTTATTTCATAGGGTTATTGTGAAGACTAAGTGAATTAGTGTAAAGCACTTTGAATAGGTCCTTATGCATAGCGATCACTTAATGTAGCACTTAAAAAAGAATGAGGTAGACCAATGTGCAGTGATTCAGTATGACCTCTGACATATTATTTTAAAAGCAAGTTTCAGGACAATATATAGAATGATTCCATTTTTATAAAAAAGTTCATGTTTATATACATATATATG
Source organism: Trichechus manatus latirostris (assembly GCF_000243295.1). NCBI lineage: Eukaryota > Metazoa > Chordata > Mammalia > Sirenia > Trichechidae > Trichechus > Trichechus manatus. The sequence continues at coordinate 2,032,015 of NW_004444122.1, read as the reverse complement.
AAAATGACTAGAAAACAAAGACCGTATACAATAGGATACACATCAAATTGTAAACTGTGGTTATTTCTGGGGAGGAGAGTAGGCATATTTGAAGGGGAATTGTCACATTTTATACTGTATAATTTTGTGTTGTTTCAATCTTTTGTAAAGAGGATGAGGTTACATACTCTTTGTGTTAAGGAAATAAGGAGGAAAGGAAGAAAGAAAGGGAGGGAGGAAGGAAGAGAGAGAGAAAGGGAAGATGTCTTCAACATTCTCTGCTGTCAATATAGGGTAAGCTTCAAAACATAAAAACACCAACCCCCACTGTGTGGGAGCACCCTATTCTTCTGATATACAACTTCTAGTCTTAAAAGTGTGCTGTGGGGTATCGGATCTGGAGGGAAAGCGGTAAAAAATAGAAATGAGTAATGCATAGCCTGTGGTCTAAATGATCTTGATGATGAGTGGAAAAATCCAATCTAGGCAGCTAACACATACACCCAGGCATGAACTCTAATGGAATATCGAGTTACATTCTGAATAAAGAATCAGCTCTCTTTTCTCAATCAGCCCATTTATGCTCTTCTTAAAACTTCTTTCCAGATTTGTGCGTGCTTTAAACAAAAAGAGGAGCTTTCTTACAAATTCCCAGGCTAGTTAAAGAACACTGAGGTGTATGTATGTGTGTTATTAGTCACCCTGATATATTACTTTGGTTTGCCATTTTCCTCATGTTGCCATTGAAGAGACACAGTGTAGACAGGAAACTTTTTAGAAGGGAACAACCCAGAAGTGGAATCTTCTTTCCAGTTGTAATAATTAGCTGTGGGTCCTTGAGCAAACTGCTTAGTATTTTTGCTGTAAAATGCAAAGATTAGATGAGTTATTATATGGTAATTTATATTCCTTCCAGTTTCCAAAATTCCAGTATTTGGTGTGTATTTTTACTTTGAAAAATGGTCACTCTCCAGAATGGTTGCAAAGAAAAACCATCCGCTTCTCCTTAAGTAGAGTACTAGGCTTAATTAAAAGGTGTATGGTATCAATGTTGGAGGCAATTATTTGATTCTTTTCTTCATTGGTTAACTCCCTTGGAATAGTCTGTTCAGTCTCAGGCAGTGTATATTGAGAGGGATGTAGAAAAACTGGGGTATTATGCTCAGGGATGTGGGGAAGAGACAACTCACCAATGAGAAGTTGAAACACAAGTCTATACCACGTGTGGGGTGTTGGATCTAAATATGCACAATCCATATGGTGTAGAAAACACGAAGAGAGACATTATCATACAAAATGATCTGGATATGTTGAAACTCCTAGGACCCTGGCAGAAGTAAATATGCAACTGCTTTCCAGGGAAACTTTTCACAACAAGAGTCCCAGAGTACTACAGCTCACAATAAAAAGATCAGACTGTATAATAAAACTAATCACCATGAGAGAGAGTCATCAGATACAGCTAACAGTAGAAAAAGCATCCTAGTAAACTATAGAACTATATGAAAGAGACTATAAAATGAATATGTTTAAACTATTTAAGAAATAAAACTATGAATTACTGAAAGAACAGGCTACTATAAAATACTTTTTATAAAACTATAACTTTTGAAATTAAAAACTCAGCTGATGGATAAAACAGATAAGTCCCACTGACAAAGAATTAGTGAACTGGAAGATGTGTATGAAAAGATCACTATGAGAAATGGAGAGGTAGCAAATGTGAGAGAGAAGTTAAAAGAAATGGAAGATAGGAAAAGAGGTTTGCCCAGTGTTTATCTAGTGGGAATTCTGGAAGGAAACACAAAGTCAAATAGGGAAGAGCTAACATCAAAGAAAGGCCCCCTAGTGGCACAATGGTTAAGTGCTTGGCTGCTAACCCAAAGGTCAGCAGTTGGAACTCACCAGTGACTCCGCAGGAGAAAAGACCTGGAGATCAGCTCCTGTAAAGATGTACAGCTTAGGAAATCCTATATGGCAGTTCTACTGTTTCATATGGGGTTGCTATGAGTCCCAAATGACTCGACAGCACACAACAACAGCAATGTCAAAGAGATAGTGACTGAAAATTTTCCAGAATTGAAGAAAGGATTCTTTATATTTAAGAAGCATAACAAGAACTGAACAGAAATGTATAAAATCCACGTTCAGATATATCATAGAGAATTTGTAGAACCTTAAAAACAAAAAAAAATCATAAAAAATTACCTACTTCCAGTTTTTGTGTGAACACAATTTTCATTTCTCCAGGGTAAATGCCCAGAAGTGAGACCCCTTGGTCATGTGGTAAATATATGCTTAATTTTCTAAGAAAAGGCCAAACTGTTACCCATAGGAACTATACCATTTTGCATTTCCACCAGCAACATATGAGAGTTCTAGTTGCTTTGCGTCCTCACCAGCATTTGATATTGTCAGTATTTTTTATTTTTACCATTCTAATAGATATGTGGAGAAATCTTATTGTGGTTTTACTTTGCATTTCCCTAATAACTAGTGATTTTGAATATCTTTTATTTAAATTAAGATATAATTCTCATACCATAAAGTACACTCTTTTAACATATACGGTTCAGTGGCTTTTAGTATATTCACAAAGTTTTGCAACCATCACTTCTATATAATTCCAAAACATTTTCATCACCCTAAAAAGAAACCCTATACCCATTAGCAGTCATTCCCCATCCCCCTTTCTCTAATTCCCTGGCAACCACGAATCTACTTTCTGTCTGTATGGTTTGCCTATTCTGGACATGTCATTAAAATGACATCATACAATATGTGACCTGTTGTGTTTGGCTCCTTTCACTTGTTGTTAGGTGCTGTTGAGTCGGTTCTGACTCATAGTGACCCTACGAACAAAGAAACAAAACACTGCCCGGTCCTGCCCCATCCTCGTAATTGTTGCTATCTTGAACATAGCATAAGGTTTTCAAGGTCCATCCATTTTGTACCATGAATCACTACTTCGACTTATTTTTTTGGCTGAAAAATATTTCATTGTATGGATGTACCACTTTTTCTTCATGTTTTATTTTGTTTGATGGACATTTGGATTGTTGCCACTTTTTTACTGTTATGAATAGTGCTATGAACTATAGTGCTATATACAAGTTTTTTATGGACATATGTCTTAAGAATATACACCTAGAAGTGGAATTGTTGGGTCATATGGTAACTCTGGAGCCCTGGTGGTGCAGTGGTTAACAGCTCAGCTGCTAACCAAAAGGTTGGCAGTTAGAATCCACCAACTGCTCCTTGGAAACCCTATGGGGCAGTTCTACTCTGTCCTATAAGGTCTCTATGAGTTGGAATCCACTTGACGGCAACCGGTTTGGTTTTGGAGTTTGGTTATGGTAACTCTAGTTTCACTTTTTGAGACACTGCCAAACTTTTCCAGAGAAGCTGCATCATTTTACATTCTCACCAGCAATGTACAAAGATATCAATTTCTTTACATCTTCACCAACACTGGTTTTTGTCTGTCTTTTTATAGCCATCCTAGTGGGTATGAGATGAGTATTTCATTGTGTTTTTGACTTACACTTCCCTAATGTTGAACATCTTTTCATGTGCTTATTTGGCCATTTGTATATCTTCTTTGAGAAATATCTATTCAATTCTTTGCGTATTTTTAAAGTGGTTTATCTTTTTGTTGTTGAGTTATAAGAGTTCTTTATATACTTTAGATAGTAAATGCTTATCAGATAAATGATTTGTAAATATTTTCTCCTATTCTGTGACTGTCTTTTACTTGCTTCATAGTGTCCTTTAAAGCACAGAAGTTTTTAATTTTGATGAAGTCCAATTGAATTATTTTTTCTTTGGCTGCTTGTGTTTCAGGTGTCATATCTAAGAAATTATTGTGCAATTAAAGGTCACAAAGATTTACACCTATGATTCTTCTAAGAGTTTTATAGTTTTAGCTCAGACATTTAGATCTTTGACCCATTTTGAGTTGATTTTTGTATATGGTGTGAGGCAAGGGTCTAACATCATTCTCTTGCAATGGATATCTAGCTGTCCCAGCACTATTTATTGAAAAGACTACTTTCTCATTGAATTGTCTTGACAATGTTCATGGATTCAGTTTGCTAGTATTTTGTTGATGATTTTAGTATCCATTCATAAGAGATATTGGTCTTTAGTTTCCTTTTCTTGTGATATCTTTGTTTGGCTTTGGTATTGGGATGTTGCTGGCCTCAGAGAATGAGTTGAGAAGTGATCCTTCCTTTTCTATTTTACGGGAAAGTTTTGTGAAGAATTCATGTTAGTTCTTTAACATTATTTAAACATTTGGTAGAATTTACTAATGAACCCATCTGGTCCTCGGCTTTTCTTCGCGGGGAGTTCTTTGCTTACTAATTCAATTTCTTTACTTGTGATAGTTCTATTCAGATTTTCTATTTCTTCTTGGGTTAGTTTGGGTAGTTTGTGTATGTGCTGAGAGCAAAGGAACTAAGTCATGGTTAGGCCTTTACAGGCACTGTGAGGCTCAAAGATGACAAGGCCCTACAATATAGTACATTGGTCAAAACTAAGAAACCAACATTAGTACATTATGATTAACTAGCTCCACACTTTACTTAGATTTCTTTCTGTTCAGTTTTGAGTGTTTTTTATAGTTTGAATATATGTCATTTGTCAGATATGTGATTCACAAATCTTTTCTCCTAGTCCTTTTCTTTTATTACTTTTATTTTTAAAATGTCAGCAAAAGTTATTTAGGAAGCCATTTGGGTGGTATCATTTTCATTTCATTCTTTGTATTTCTCTTTGATGAATATAAATGTTTCAAAGAAAATAACAGCAAAATATTATC
>NW_004444122.1:2022083-2023893 GCF_000243295.1 Trichechus manatus latirostris | reverse complement strand
AAGAAATAACTCCATTAATTTTGTGAGACATCATGATCAAACTTTCCTTGTATGTTAATTGAAAGAACTGTACAGGACTAGAAATTAATCTTTCTGGAAGTTACTATACACTTTTCTTTTTTGTTAGTAAAAAACGAAAAAACCTGTTGCCGTCGATTCTGACTCATGGTGACCATATAGGACAGAGTAGAACTGCCCCATAGGGTTTCTAAGAAGCAGTGATGGATTCAAACTGCCAACCTTTTGATTAGCAGCCTAAGCTCTTAACCACCGCACCACCAGGGCTCCAGTTTTTGTTAATAGAAGGTGGAAAATATGGAACTTTTTTAAATGCTGCAATGTGAGGTAAGCTCAGGAATATCTGGGTTTCCAGAATTCTTAGCATGATAACCTTCTCTGGGTGTGGGGGACTGGAACTCAGCCCTGGTACCCTACTTGTCTGAATGGACTCAGAGCAGGCTAGAGAAACTCTCCAGCACCCGTTAGGAGGAAGGTGCTGGAAGCTGTGGAAAACGAGCAGTTTTGAGCAAGGTGGCAGAGCCTCAGGGTGGGGACTGGGAGACAGTGAGGGTGTAGAGGACCTAGCCTGACTAATGAAGGGTGCATCCTCCCTCTCTAGGACCTCCCCACTTAATTCTTTCTGCATGTTTTTTTCTTGATTCTTGATTATCTTCTGAATATTTTCTTTCCTTGACAGTTGTTCTGATTTTCTGGTCCTCCTCTATCCCTGTCCCCCTCACACTGGCGACTTTCTCAGTCCAGTCTGGGTTTTTGTATCAGCCCTGCAGCTTCAGCGGCTGGCAAACTTCCCACGAACTTGGCCCAGAGGCTGGAACCCATTCTTCCTCCCTACCATCCCTCCATTCCAGACAGGGCCTCATGTCACATGGCAAGCTGTCCCCAGATGGTTCAGAGGCTTGGGAGGCCTCTCTGCTCCAGGCACTGTCTCCACCCCTCCTGGGGTCAGTCCAGCCGTGTGCTCTGCGCGGGGTCCTGGGTTCACTAACCCTCCCTCCTGTCTGCTTGTGTGAGGCTTTACTAGGCTCTGCTGTTGTAAACACACACCTACCTCCAGCAGGTCCTCCAGTGGCGGTGGCTTGGCTGGGAGACGAGGAGTCCCATTCTTCTTCTAGGTGTCATAATGTCCTTATCTATACCTGACCCCCCTCCCCATGCCCCCAAAGGCCCTGAATGTTTTCTAAGATGGTAGGCTGCTGCAACACTGCTGGAAATTTTGGAGGTGATTCCTAGTGACCCACAACCCCTGGGGACAGACCACACAGTCACCAGCTACCAGCCCTTGCTAGGCTGCATGACCTGTCACTCCTGGGCTGTGCTGATTTTCAGACATTACAACCACCTGATCACTGGTTCTCCCAGTGACCTGCCTCACCCAGGATGGCCCTCCCGACCCTGGTTGCTGGCTCTCCCAGTGACTTTCTTTCATCCCATGGGGCATGCTTCCCATCTCCAGGGTAGCCTAGTTGACTCTTACTGCCAGTTCCAAAGGCTGTGACCTCAGCAAGCAGAACTTACCTCTTTGTCGTGTTTACCTGCAAGGTGTTTACCCTTCGAGGTCACCACCTCTTATGCACAGGGCCCTAAAATAATTCCACCATGTCCTATGATATAGGCTAAGGAACCTTATTGGGAAAACGGAAAGCTTACAAAATCAGAATGAACAAAGAAAGAAAAGAGGGTTCCCTGCCCTCCAGTTATCCCACACAGAGATGTGCTGGGACCTTCCCCTTACAGGAGAGGCTGCACTTCCCACTGACCCCAAAGCCCCATGTGCTGGGCAGCTTGCAGT
>NW_004444122.1:2018816-2020562 GCF_000243295.1 Trichechus manatus latirostris | reverse complement strand
CCCATTGCTCACCCTGCTCCAGCATCATCAACCTCTTCATGGTTCCTCCAACACTCCAGGCACCCTCCAGCCTCAGGGTCCTTACATTGGATAGTCCCTCTGCTAGGTTGTTCTTCTGTATATCAGCAGGACCAACTTCCTCACCTCCTGCAAGTTTGTTCTCCATGAGGCCTACTCGGACTATTCTATTTAAAATTGCAACTATCCCTCCTCCACCTCCTTTCCATCCCTCGTACTCTGCCCAATTTTTCCCCATATAATTTATCACCTCTTGACACACTATTTAATTACATATTTTCTATGTTTAATGTTTTTATCTTCTTCCACTGCCCCTTAATTCTTAGAGTATAAGCTCTTTGAGGGAAAGGGTCATTGCCTGCTTTGTTTACTGATATATACCAAATGCCTGGCACATGGTGGACATTCAGTAGAGTGCATGGCACATGGTGGACATTCAATAAATATTTGTTGAATGAATGAACAGGCTTATTTGGTGGAGAAAACAAGTTTACCTTTCAAGACTTGAGCTGACTGACATGATCTCTGCCATAAAAATTACAAAGTACATTGTTGTGTGCCATCGAGTTGATTCCAACTCATAGTGACCCTATAGGACAGAGAAGAACTGCCTCATAGGGTTTCCTAAGCTGTAATCTTTATAGGAGCAGATCACCAGGTCTTTTCTCCCACTCGCCACTGATGAGTTTGAATAGTTGACTTTTTCTTATGTAGATCTGAGTTTCTGATCTATATCATCTTCCTTCTTTCTAAAGAACTATTTTTAGCATTTCTTAAAAGGCAGGACTATTGGTGACAAATTCCCTTAATTTTTGTTTGAGAAAGTCTTTATTTCTCCTTCACTTTTGAAGGATACTTTTGCTGGATACTGAATTCTAGATTGGTGAGTTCCCCCCACCCCACATATTTTAAGTATTTCACTTCACTCTATTCTTGCTTGCATGGCTTTTGAAGAGAAGTCTAATGTAATTCTTATCCTTGTTCTTGTATAGGTAAGATGTTTTTTGCTCTGGCTTCTTTCAGAATTTTCTCTTTGTCTTTGATTTTCTACAGTTTGAGTATGATATGCCTAAGTGTAGATTTTTTTGGTATTTATCCTGCTTGGTGTTCTCTGGGCTTCCTGGATCTGTGAACATTTTCAGCCATTATTACTTCAAATATTCGTTCTGTTCCTTTCTTTCTTCCTCTTCTAGTATTCTCATTAACGCATATGTTACACGTTTTGTTATTGTCCCACCATTCTTGGATATTTTGTTCGTTTGTTTCTTTTTTTTTCATTTGTTTTTTCTCTTTATGTTTCAGTTTGGGAAGTTTCTATTGACATACATTCAAGCTCACTGCTTCTTTCCTTGGCTGTGTCCAGGCTATTGATGAGCCCATCAAAGGCATTCTTCGTTTCTATTACAGTGTTTTTTATTCTTTCTTAGAGTTTCCATCTCTCTGCTTATATTACCCATCTGTTCTTTCATGTTGTCTGCTTTTTCTATTAGAGCTCTTAGCATGTTTATCATAGTTATTTTACATTCCCGGTCTGATACTTACTAAATTTCTGCTATATCTGTATTTGGTTCTGATGCTTGCTCTGTCTCTTAAGACTGCGTCTTTTGCTTTTTATCATGCCTTGTAATTTCTTGTTGAAAGTCAGACACGATGTATTGGATAAGAATGTGAGGTTTTATGTTTATCTGACTAGAAATTTGGCTGTGTTAACTTTTTGATGCAACTGTA
>NW_004444122.1:2015771-2017198 GCF_000243295.1 Trichechus manatus latirostris | reverse complement strand
GGCTTCCCTTTGTCTATCATATTACCCTGTTTTATCTTCTTCATAGCATAGTTCACCAGCTAAAGTTATCTTATTTGTTTGTTTACTTATTTATGGTCTCTCTCTTCACAAAGAATATAAACTTTATGAAAGCAGGCACATAGTTTGCTTGCTCACTGCTATATCCAGCATTTAGAACTATCTTTGGAATATGACAGATTCTAAAAAGCACATTTGGAATAAATGTAATTAGATAGGAAACAAAGTGCATGAGATTCACGTCAGCTCCTTTTCTGCCGATCTGTAGTATTCAAAGATTAAATCTGAGAGTCAAGCCTCTGACTCCAGGAAAAAAAAAAAAACTTCACGTGGTTAAGGTCCATTGTGTTGAAGTCTGGCTGATGTTTTGAAGTGTGAGACTTGTCACTGGGGCAAGTAGGCACCTTTGAGAGTAAGCCACACCTGCAGATGTGGGGATAAGGGCATGTCTCACTTAGCGATGAATCCTGAGAACCCAGGTTATAGAACAGCAGGGAAGAGGCTCTGGGGTGAAGCTCTGAATTAATCAGCAATGCTGGCTGGCAGGCTGTTGGCTCACTATCAGCACAAGCATCAAACCCACCAGCAGGTAAACAGCTTTAAATTGAGCAAAAAGGGGTGGTAATGTTTGCTAATCTGTAAATGCACAAACATTCTCAGGGCCCTGAAAGGCATTGGGGGCTACTTTTATTATTAACTCAGGCTCACTCCTCCATCTAGGGCTGACCCTAATTTAAAGTCTGTACCTCTCCTCTTAAAATATGAAGGGAATACTTCATAATTAAGAGCTCTGTCATTCTCATTGTTCTCCAGAAACAAATTCTTGAGGAAAAAAAACAAACATTTTTCCAACGTAAAATCTGTAAAGCTGGGTAAGGGTGTTTAAAATCCCATTCAATGAGTAGATAATTATAACCAATTGATGCTAGTTTAGCTGCCTTTTGGCTATTTAGTGCCAAGAGGGTATAGCTTAATCAGGAAAATGCACCATCACTCGACTCTCCTTTTGGCTCATTTTTGTCATTAATGTTTCTATCTGTATCATCCCATTCTTAATAAATCACTAACTTTTCTCTTGGATGCTTAGCTAAAGGTTGCCTACTCAGCGTGGAACCCAGCAGCAGAAATAAACACTAACCTTTCTAGATGCATCCATGGGATTTGATATAATGACACATCACCCTCAGACAGAGAGACATCAAGCAGTATTTTGTGAGTGGAAGTTAAACAGTAATTCATAGGTAGCTATAGCCACATCATTTTTTGCTGGGTGGACACCTATCTGGCATCTGTATTATCAGAACTGGAGGACGCGGAGGAGTGAATGTCCCGTGGACAGCTAATATCAATGCTACAAAGGCCAGGCCTAAGAAACATAGCCTGAAGCTCACCATAGGAGAAGCCAACCG
>NW_004444122.1:2012935-2013802 GCF_000243295.1 Trichechus manatus latirostris | reverse complement strand
TGGTTGCAAGATACAGTTATTTAAGGAGGTCACAAAAAATCAGTCAGGCTTCAAGTAAAGATGGCAGAATAAAGCCAGGTCATACTAATTTCCGCCCTCCTGATATCTGCCCACATAAGCAAAAAAATAGTAAAATGACAAAAAAGGAAAACAGAAAGTGGTACCATTTTAAGTGGTACCATTTTATGTTATAACTTAAAACACCTGGTGGCTAAGAAAGAAATAAGGAGCGCTGGTGGCGCAGTTTGAACCCACCCAGTGGCTCCACAGGATAAAGCCCTGACAATCTGCTCCCATAAAAAGTAACGTCTAGAAACCCTTATGGGGCAGTTCTGGTCTGTCACATGGGTTCACTGTGACTCAAAATCAACTCGAGGGCACCTAACAACAACAAAAAGAGAAATAAGAATTACTGGCAAGGCTCTGTTTGGGTCTTAACACCACTTCTACACCACTATAAAGCTGTACTGGGGAAAACAGATCATCTGGTTAAAAAAATCTTGAGAATTTTTTCTCAGAACCTAAATTTGAGAGGAAATACACCGAAGAGGTGAGTGAGCTGCTTGAGGGAAACATCAAAGAAAATCCTCAAGGGAATGAGCCCCATTTCTCAGTCATTGCAGCATCCTAAGATGTCATCTGAGGCAGAGAAAAATCCAGGAACTTCCGTTTTTTAGGGCTGTCTGTTGACTTTGGGGATTTAATAAGCTTACTCAGTTAAGGGCAATGAACCCAGGGCATTTCACAAAAATCTTGAAGAGGTATAGCCTACTCTTTATCCCTCTCTTATCAAACCCTATCATTATAGAAAGAATAACAGGATACATTACCCCAGCCACCAAACTATAGCTGAAAATGGAAGCTAAA
>NW_004444122.1:2002717-2004495 GCF_000243295.1 Trichechus manatus latirostris | reverse complement strand
ATTTATAATTAGTATATATAATGCAAATAAAATGATACTATCATTATTCTTAAAAAGTAACTATTGAACAAGGTTGTAATGACAGTGTATTGCAAAATCAAAATATAAATAAGCCAGGTTTATGCTTGACACAAGCTGATATAAGCACCTGGAGTTTTAAGAAAAAAGCTTAGTGATGGTTTAATTTCCCAGGACACAGGAGAATCAGAAATTACTTGTTTCACTCAGACCAATATTCTGCAGCAAGGCAAACTGGGACTGTCTCTGGCCACTCGTTGTGTGGAACTATAGCATTAAGAAATGGGAAAAAATTTCCTAGAACTCTGAATTTAAATCTCATGTATTTCCAAAGAGGCTTTCAATATGAATTTTGGAACTTTTTTCCCATAAAGATAGATCACATGTAGCTTTCTTACAAAGACAGTTCCTCTTAGGAGGGGGCCATTCAAGAGACACAAAGAACTCCTTGAGATGAGAGGTGGTTGACTCCTCTGCATAGTGGTCTGGTCTTTTGAGACGCTTCAGGAGGAATTGGATTTCAAAGAATGAGGAGAGGAGAGGGAAGGGAAGAAGATTCCAGGTAGAAGCAACAGTGGGAGTGAAGAAATGAAGCTATACACATTCTTGGCTTTTCCAGGAATGCCAAATAATCTCAGTATGGTTGGATAATGTGGGGAATGAGAGAGAGCAAAAGAAGATAAAGCTGGATAAATGGAAGGGCCAAACTATGAGGGATCCTGAAGGCCAGGCTAAAGAGTTTAGGTTGTATTCTGGAAGCCATGAGCACATCTCAAGGAGAGAATGATGTGAGATCTGCGTTTCTGAAAGATGACTCTGTTGATGGTTATGGAGAAGAGATAAGAACAGATGAAATCAGATGCAGGAGTCTGCTCTGATGATGTCTGGGAGAGAGAATGAGGCCTGTCATGGATTGAATTGTGTCCCCCAAAAATATCTGTCAGCTTGGCTGGGTCATGATTCCCAGTATTGTATGATTGTGTAATCTGATGTGATTTCCTTGTGTGTTGTAAATTCCATCACTATGATCTAATAAGATGGATTAGTGGCAGTTATACTGATGAGGTTTACAAGATTAGATAGTGTCTTAATCCAATCTCTTTTGAGATTTGAAAGAGAGAAGCGAGCAGAGACACATGGGAAACTCACACCACCAAGAAAGCAGTGCCGGGAGCAGAGCACATCCTTTGGACCTGAGGTTCCTGGGCTGAGATGCTCCCAGACCAAGGGAAGATTGATGCATCACAAGGACCTTCCTCCAGAGCCAACAGAGAGAGAAAGCCTTCTCCTGGAGCTGATGCCCTAAATTTGGACTTATAGCCTACTCGACTGTGAGAGAATAAACTTCTCTTTGTTAAAGCATCCACTTGTGGCATCTCTGTTAGAGCAGCACTAGATGACTAAGACAAGGCCCAAGCTTAAGACTATGAGAAAAACAGGGAGGGTAAGCAGATGAGAGATTACAAAAGCAGAAATGATTGAACTTGGCGGCTGATTCGATGTGGTGTGGACAGGGAGGAGATTGGAGAGGAATCAAAAGATGGCCCTGAGATTTACAGCTTGAATGACATGTCAGCAGAGCTGACCTAAGAATTGTATAAAATAAACCAGCAGTTACTATATATAGAATGAAGTCTTGGTTCATAAAATCTGTAAGCATTATTTTTCTGCATGTAGAGTTTCATATTGTTGAGACCCACTACTCCTAACACACAGACAGGAAACCAGGTTGGGGAGTATGTCCCAGCCAGCTACTCCTC
>NW_004444122.1:2000249-2001151 GCF_000243295.1 Trichechus manatus latirostris | reverse complement strand
AGTCCAAAGGATTAATCAACCACAAGTACTACAGCCTCCACCAGACTGAGTTCAGCACAGCTAGATGGTGCCCGGCTACCGCCACTGACTGCTCTGACAAAGATCACAACAGAGGGTCCCAGATAGAGCTGGAGAAAAATGTAGAACAAAATTCAAACTCACAAAAAAAGACCAGACTTACTGGCCAGACAGAGACTGGAGAAATCCTGCAAGTAGGGTCCCTGGACACCCTTTTAGCTCAGTACTGAAATCACTCCTGAGGTTCACCCTTCAGCCAAAGATTAGAGAGGCCCATAAAATAATACACATAGCTCCACCATGTATTCAAGACTAGTGGACACACCAGTCCAGGGGCAAGGAAGAGAAGGCAGGAGGGAACAGGAAGGCTGGACGAATGGAAATGGGGAAGCCAAGGTTGAGAAGGGGAGAGTGTTGACACATCACAGGTTGGCAACCAATTTCACAAAACCTCATTACATAGCTGCCAAACTATATCATAACTGCCAAACCACTGAGATTCATGCTCCAGCCAAGGTAACACACAAACTTAACCGTCACACCCTGCTTTCAAGAATTAACCCCTACTCACATCTAGCTCAATTGGCCTGCCATAGTTTATAAAGAAAATGACACATTGCAGATTGGCAACCAATTTCACAAAACAATAAATGGATTGATTGTTTAATGAGAAACTAATTTGCTCTGTAAACCTCCATCTAAAGCACAATTTAAAAAATAAAAAAGAATTAACCCCTACTAGACTTTAAGCTTTTAACAAAACCAAACTAGTTGCCCTTGAGACTGTTCTGACTCATAGTGACCCTATGTGTGCAGAGTAGAACTGCACTCCATAGGGTTTTCAAGATGTGACCTTTTGGAAGTAGATCACCAGGGATTTCTTT
>NW_004444122.1:1998329-1999130 GCF_000243295.1 Trichechus manatus latirostris | reverse complement strand
AAGTTTTCCTCTGAAGGCACTCTAGCTGAGCTGTCGACTTCCTGAGCTTTAATGCACAGTGAATGCTGCTATTTTTGTTATTTTCCAACTCTTTGATGCTGTTCCATTGTCCCTCCTGTGGGTTGCCCTTTTCTGTGCTTTAGTATTTAAATTAATGTTGTTTAATTATATTTGGCCCCTTGAAGCTTTTTAAGGGGTAGATTCAATGAAAGGGGCTCAGTGAATGAATTCCCCAATCTTCTGCTCACTTGTTAGCAAGAGCTTCACACCCAGGAGCATACCCAGTCATTTCCAAGACATCAATAATTGCAAACAAAAGAACTTTTAGGGAAAAAAAGGGCTTGACAAATGACTAGCTTTTCTTCTGTGTTTCCAGCCCACAGGATGAGATCATTGTATGACTGATAATTCAGGTATATCTCATCAGTGATGTCCATGGGACATAGGTTGACAAAATGCAGCCTAGCAGTGGCTGAAGCTCTCCAGGGTGGGTCACATTCAGCTGTGTCAATCTGTGGTCCTATATCTGTCTTTGTCCCTTTAACAGTTACACACGTAGTTCCTGTGCCACTTTGTTCATGTTCAGCTCTCCCCTCATGGTGAGGAGAATGTTTCTTCAGCATCTGTGATTCAGCTCTTCTCTCTAGAACCTGCTTCTTGTCCTGTCTTCTCTTGGTTAAAGTTTGGTCTCCTTGGAGTCTCTGGCCTAACCAGGTGTAGAAATAAACAAAGACCACTCAAAAGAGAACAAGTAAAGGCTATTTATTTATGAGTGAAATGGACAGGATAGGAGATGATATA
>NW_004444122.1:1995259-1996352 GCF_000243295.1 Trichechus manatus latirostris | reverse complement strand
CCTCTAATCCTGCTTTGATCATGAAACTCTTGTTAACTAATTGATGATCTGATTTTTACTTTTGAAACTCCTTCCCATTTTTTTTTCTAGGAAACACAAGTGTTTTGGTGGTTGGTGGCCTCCTTAAGTTCATGAGGAAGCTAGAGGAGAGTCTCTTTCCTCTCATCAAGGACCTAGGTTCCTTTTGCCAAATTCTTTTTTAAGTAATGTCTTTTTCTGGGACTCTTTTTCCTTATCATAGCACTTTCCTCAACCCCTCTATTTTTTGTTCTTTGAGCATCATTCCTTCTTCCATGACAGTTCAATAGTGTGCTTGTACATAAGACTGCAAAGGTAGATGGTGGTATGAAGGTGGTAGAGCAGGTGTCAGCAAACTATGGCCTGCAGGCCAAATCTGGCTCGTTGCCTTTTTTTTGTGAATAAAGTTTTATTGGAACACAGCCATGCCTGTTTATTTACATATTGTTCATGGCTGCTTTTGCTCTATAACAGCAGAGTTGACTAATTGCAACAGAGACCATATGGCCCTCAAAGACTAAAATATTTACTATCTGGTCCTTCACAGAAAATGCTTGCCAACCCATGTAGTAGAACAACTTTGAGTTGGAGCTAGGACATGTGGCTCTGGCACATACTCTCAGGGGTGCCGAGGGAACCACTCTGGACTTCAGTTTTCCCATCTGTAGAGTAGGGATAAGCCCCTGCACATGGCTTATTAAGATCCCAGTGGATAATGAGCATGAAAGCCCTTTAAAAACTGCAGACTGCTGCATAAGTGTTAGGGATTGCCATTTCTTCCTTTCCTTTTAGCCTTTTGGATTGCTCCAGTTTCTTAATTTGATTCTCTTTGGTTATTTCTGTGACTGTGACTAGGGCTATTAAAACCTGTAATTTGCAGGCAGTGCTAATGCTAATTTTCTAGTCAACCCACCTTTCTGTAGACTGTCAAATGACAAGGATATTTTTAAATAAGTATGAATTATGTAAAAGAACTGATTCATGAATGAAGCTCACAATCATATATTTTACTCCAAGAGTTTTAAAAATTCCAGTTCACATAGTCTCTGAGGAGGAAACTACACCTGACTGGTAA
>NW_004444122.1:1990331-1993900 GCF_000243295.1 Trichechus manatus latirostris | reverse complement strand
ATCTGCTGCCTCCTGCTAGGCCTGGCCTGGATTAGCTTGGGAACCAAGCCGGGCTAAAGCTGTACCCTCAATTGAGAGGATTGGGTAGTGTGGGTGGAATTGATTTTTCCCTTCTTCATCTTCCTACTCTTGCCTCTCACTTAGTTAAGGAAACACAATTGAGTGTGTGTATGTGTGTGAACACAGCAGGATGGCATTAGGCTCTGTTACTGTTTGCAGATTTGCTAGATTTCTAGCTGAGAAATCCTTTGCACCACTGGAGATAGTGGATGTCCTTGTTTTGCCCCTGATTTTATCAGGAAAGTGACGAGTGCAGGAGTTCATAACCTTGTTTTCTGCCACTCTGGCAGTCAGGTGAAGCTTATGGACCCCCTTCTTTGCATAAAATAAAATCATAGGATTATAAAGGAAACCAAATACTGAAATAGTTATTTAAATATGATGACATTAAGTAACAAGATAAAGGGACAGGTCTGATAAATACCGTAATTTCAAGCAAGGAGAGGTGTCAACAATATTTTGAGATACCTTCAACAATTTTAATGTGGTATGAAAATATCTGATTGCTATTAGTGACAAAGTCATAGATAACTCTAATTAATATGGTTCATTTTATGCATTTATAACTGAAAGAAATGCTGAATTTCAGTTAGAAGTTAGTGAAAATAAAGACAATTTTTTTTTTAAAAAAAACTCATTCATGTTCCTGGACAACAAACCTGATTAAGAATCCTTGCTAGTGATTTCCTGTTAAGTAAGATGACAGTTTTGGACTGAGGCATGTGTATTCTTTCAGGTTCAGGAAATAACCCTGAATTTTTATTTTATTGAGTGTTTTTAAGACGGGCATTGAATTTTCTTTTCAGTATCTATGGAGATGACATGATTTTTCTCTTTAGCTCTATGAATATGATGAATTATATGAATGATTTTCCTAATATTGGATTCTCCTTCCTGAGATCTGTCATCACTGTTCCTCTTCCCCAATAAAAGCTGAAGCTTCTTCCTCTTTTACCCCTAGAGTTTCTGTTCTGATCAGTTTGTATTCCATTCCGGCAGTTTCTCCTCAGTGCGGGGCTCTGTCTTTTCACTGAGAATTCCGACCGTCCCCCTCTTCAGACATTCCTTCAGAATCCTTGGCCTGTTGTTAATTTCCTTTGCGTCTGCTCTGACTCAGGGCGACCTTAGGTAAAACGGAACAAAACGTTGCCTGTTCCTGTGCCACCTTCATGATGTTTGAGTCCATCGTTCTGCCTACTGTGTAGTGCCTTTCAACATGGAGGCTCATCTTCCAGCACTATGTTGTTTGGTGCCGTTGATTTGATTTTAACTCATAGCAACTTATGCGACAGAGTAGAACTCCATAGGGTTTTCTTGGCTGCATTCTTTACAGAAGCATATTGCCGGGTCTTTCTCCTGCACAGCCATGGAGTGGGTTCCAACTGCCAACTTTCTGGTTAACAGCAGAACATTTAACCTTTTGCGCCACCAGGGTTCTTTCCGGCACTGTGTGATCCATAGGGTTTTTATTGGCAGACTTTTGGAAGGAGATTGCTAGGCCTTTCTTTCTAGTCTGTCATAGTCTGGAAGCTCACTGAAACCTGTCCACTCTGGTGACCCTACTGCTATTTCAAATACTGATGGCATAGCTTCCAGCATTATAGCAACATGCAAGCCACCACAGTATGACAAACTGACACATGGGTGGTGAATTCTTGGACTGCTCACCTGCAAATTAAGACCTGCGAAGCCCCTCCCAGTTTCAACTGTTGCTCTTATATTGGCTAGTAAAGTCCTCAAGTCTGAGTGGGGCCCTTCCTTTTTTATTTTTTTTATTTTTATTTTTATTGTGCTTTAGGTGAAAGTTTCCAGCGCAAATCAGTTTCCCTTTCGATAGTTTGTACATAAAGTGTTCCACGACATTGGTTCCATTCCCCACAGTGTGTTAGCACTCCCCGCATTTCCGCCCTAGGTTCCCCTGTTTCCTTTTGTCCTGTTTCTCTACCCCTTCCTGCCGTCTCCATTTTGCTTTTGGGCAAATGTTGCCCTTTTGATCTCGTATATTTGATTGTTTTAAGGAACACGTTCCTCGTTCCTCTTGGGTGTTACTGTTTATTTTTATGGGCCTGTCTATGGTTTGGCTGAAAGGTGGTCTCTGGGAATGGCTTCAGTTCCAGGTCGGAAGGGTGTCTTAGGGCCATAGTCTTGGGGGTTCTTCTAGTCTCTGTCAGAGCAGTAAGTCTGGTCTTTTTTGTGAATTTGATTTTTTGTTTTATATTTTTTCTCCTGCTCTGTCCGGGACCCTCTATTGTGATCCCAGTCAGAGCAATCGGTAATGGTAGCTGGGCACCATTTAGTTCTTCTGGTCTTGGGGTCGTGTAGGCGTGGGTCATGTGGTCTGTCAGTCCTTTGGACTAATTGCTCCCAAGAGTCTTTGGTTTTCTTCACCCTCCTTTGCTCCATATGGGAAGAGACCCATAGTTGTATCTTAGATGGCCATTCATAAGCTTTTAAGACCCCAGATGCTACTCACCAAAGGAGGATGCAGAACTTTATCTTTATGAATTTTGTTGTGCCAATTGACACAGATGTCCCCCAAGTCTATGGTCCTTCACCTTCAAGCCTAGGAACTTTGTTCTGCGAGGTGTTTGGTTATGTCTAAGAAGTTGCCCTGACTGTGGGGCCCTTCCTTTTGAGGGTAAGTACTTGTAGGTGATTTCTAGATTTATCACTCTGAGAGTCCCCAGAATTCCATTTGTACCTCCCTCGCTTGCTCCCAGCCCTGGTGGCGCAGTGGTTAAGAGTGATTAAAAGTTTGGCAGTTGGGATCCACCAGCTGCTCCTTGGAAACCCTATGGGGCAGTTCTACTCTATTCTATACGGTTGTTATGAGTTGGAATCAACTTGAAGGCAACGGGTTCGGTTTTTTTTGGTGGCTTGCTCCCACACTGTCATCAGTCTCTTGCTGTTGTTGTTGGTTTGGTCCCACACACCCACATTCAGTGATTGTTGGGAATACTTTGTTACCTAGTTTTGTTGAAGATGATCTCTAAGAATTTTTTTCTTTTGTTTTTGTAAATCTCTTTGTAAAGGGATTGGGGAGAATCTACCTTTAAGCCACATCTTGCTAACAGGAGAGATCTTTCATTATCATTTTAAATTCTTTAATGTTCATTGGTCTAGCTAGGCTTTTTATTTCTTCTTGTGTCATTTTGGCATTTGTGTATGTTCCCAGAAGTTTGTTCATTTCATCTTGGTTTTCAAATTTATTTATCTCTTATTATATTTTTAATCTTTGTTATATGTGTAGTTATTTGCCTTTTCTTATTTTTATTTTGTTCCACTCCATCCTTTCTCTCTCTCATAGCTAGCAGTCTTTCAACTCAGTAGCCTTATTGATAATTAGTTAGTCATAGAGTCTCTATTACTTTCTGGTTATTTAATTGTCTGCACTTATCTTTATTTTTCCTTTCTGCTTCTTTTATTTATTCTTTTGCTAGCTTCTGGAGTTGAATGATTTTTCTATTTTCCAACTTTTCTTGTTTTCTTATAAATGCACTTAAAACTAA
>NW_004444122.1:1986309-1987654 GCF_000243295.1 Trichechus manatus latirostris | reverse complement strand
GTCCCCTCCATTGGAATCTGAGCTCTGTAACTCTTGAACAATAAAATCCAATGGAAGTGATGCAGTGTTGGTTTCCAGGCTCAAGTCTTAAGAAACTGGGGTTTATGACTTTCTACGTCTTTATGATTTCTATGTCTTTATGGTCATTTTTAAGGAGCCCTGCTAGTGCAATTTTTAAGTGCTCAGCTGATAACTGAAAGGTTGGCAATTCGAACCCACCAGCTTCTCTGCCAAGAGAAAGACCTGGCAATCTGTTCTCATAAAGATTCAAACCAAAAAAAACAAAAAAAAAAACCATCACCACCAAGTCGATTCCAACTAATAGTGACCCTATAGGACACAGTAGAACTGCCCCATAGGGTTTCCAAGGCTGTATCTTTACGGAAGCAGACTGCCACATCTTTCTCCCACAGAGTGGCTGGTGGGTTCAAACCACTGACATTTTGGTTCACAATCAAGTGCTTAACCACTGTGCCACCGGTGCTCCTTCCTGTAAAGATTACAGCCTAGGAATCCTTATGAGGCAGTTCTACTCTGTAATACAGGGTTGGTATATGACAAAATCGACTCAATGGCACATAACAACATCATCACCAACATTGTCATTATTGGAATTGAAGGGATTGAAGTTAATGGTGTGTTCAATCTGCCATGTTTAATGTTCATTGGCAGTCTCTTCCTGGTAGATTTTCCTTTTAACACTATAATGATAATGATTGTCACCTGAAATTTTGTTGGCCTATTTTGTCTGTGGTAGGTTTTAAAATATGTCTTTTGCTGTCACTATTTATCTTGAGTGAAAAATCCAATGGATAGTTTCTGCTTAAAAAATATGAGTTTAATTTGTTTATATTTACTTTGGTTTTTACATATTAGCATTATTTATTCTTATTTTATATTTTCTATATACCATGAATTATGTTTTTTTTCTCCTTTTCTATTTTCTCTTGGATTGAGAAAGTTTTCTTTGTTCTGCATTTTTCCCCTTCTTTCCCTCCTGCCAATGTGTAAATTATAGCTTGTATTTCTTTTCTTTTAGTTCAGTCCAGTTGCTGTCAAGTCAACTCTGACTCATGGCGACCCCCTGTATGACTGAGTAGAACTGCGTTCCACAGAGTTTTCAATGGCTGATTCTTTAAAAGAGTAGATTGCCAGGCCTTTCTTCCAAGGTGCCTTTGGGTGGATGCTAACCTCTAACCTTTTGGTTAGCAGTCGAGCTCATTAATTAGTTGCACTGCCCAGGGACTTCTTTCTTTTAATAATTACCTTTAAAATTTTAGCTTGCATATGTAAATTGATTTTTTTCTCCACGTTCAAAGTACAGGCAGTCCCCAGATTATTAATG
>NW_004444122.1:1983461-1985336 GCF_000243295.1 Trichechus manatus latirostris | reverse complement strand
TTGAGGTTTGATACTTTTTGTCTGGCTGCCTGCCCTCTGATTGGTATGCACCTTGCAGGGATTGGTCAATATACTATGTAAATGAATTGACTATAGACTATGCAAATGAAGCTACTGTAGCCTACTATGCAAATGCATTGTCTGTGGTCTACCAAGAGGGGATCGGTCAGTTCTTGGCCCTGGAGGGCCTTGCCTTGAAATTGACGAGGAGTTTGTGTATATATGCGGCCAATACCATAGAGGTTTTTCAGACAGAAAGAAACAGGAAGAGAAGCAGAAGGACGAAAGAAGAGAGAGGAACCTGAGAGAGAGGAGGCAAGGAACCTCCTAAAAGAGCTGTAACATGGGTCAAGGGCTGTGGTACAAAGACAGCAAGAGGCCAGAAGAGGGCCAGTGGCAAAGCCAGTGGTGACAGGCCTGGAAGGGGCTCTGCAGCAGAGTCAGGAGCCTGTCCTCAGGGCACTGAGAGGAGGCCTGCATGGCCAAGAGGAGCTGAGGGTGCTGTCCTTCACTGAAGAAGGGAGACTAAGCCTACATGCTTCTTGATCCTGGTCTTGAGTTGTAGCCTGTTGATCCTGATCCTGAGTTATATACCCTGGTACTTCCTTAATAAATCACTTAACTGTGAGTATGGTCTGTGAGTTGTGTGTGGCCATTGCAATGAATTATTGAACCCATCAGAGAAGTAGAGAGTGCCGTGGGAGAGACGGCTGGTGTAAAAATTGGTAAAAAGGTTAGAGAGCAGAGGTATGACTGACCTCCACTCCATAGGAATCAGCTTTGGGCTGATGCTGATGGTGAGTCTCTCTCTACTCTCCAACCTTAAAGTCCTTTTTTGGGAAGATTGCTTTATTATTTTAAATTTCTTCTGGATGGAATTTTTCTGTAAATTGTACTGATTGTATAGCTTTCTTCTCATAAGTTGCCCTCTTACGCCTTGCAATTTTGATGTGCTGCCATGTGGAGGAACCATTCCCAGTCTTTTTTTTCTTTTACTTCTCCCACTCTCATTTCTCTATGTTTAGATGGTTTACAGTGACCTTCACCTGACTCACTCAACTTTGCAGTTCAGTTTGTTAGAGGCTTGAGACTCTTGTTCAACAGGGATGTTTCAGATTTAGTTCCTGAGCCAGTGAGTAGCCTGGCCCAGGTCCTGGCTGTGTAGATATCTTTTATTTTTCCTGTTACCTTGGGCAACAGCTTAATGTAGGATAGAGTTAGGGAAGTGGCCAGCTTTTTTAAACCTCTGTTCATGAGTGTGAGAACCTCAATTCTACTATAGTCCATGATTTCCCATGGCAGGCCTGGCATTAGCCCCCACCACATGTTGGATGACTATGTCTTTGTTATCCTTTAGAAGTTGAACAGTGGGTTCTTCTGTTCGCAGTGGCCCTGGAGCCCAGAAGGTCCACAGCCTTAACCCTGCCCAAGACTATGTATTGCTTTCTCATTTATGGTCTACTGAAATTTGTCCATCGTTTATCTCATTTTTGAATATGATTATGTTTAAGATCTATCATTGCTTTGGTTTAGAGCAGGGGTGTGTGGTTTGTGTTCAAAATAAGAATTCACAGCACCATCTTGAACAGAGCTGAAACCTTGGAAATTTTTATGCCTTTTGATCCAGCAATTACAATTTTAGGAATTTATCCTAAGGGCATAATTGGATGATATGTGTACAATGATGTTCATCACAGTATTTTCATGATTGTATTAGTTTTCTAGGGCTGTCATAAAAAAGTACAACAAATTGGGAGGCTTGTAAGAATAGCAATTTATTGTCTCACAGTTCTGGAGACTAGGAGTCCAAATTCAGGGCATCAGCAGGTCATGTTCTCTCTGTCCATTCTAGGAGAAGATCCTTCCATGTCTCTT
>NW_004444122.1:1971746-1982262 GCF_000243295.1 Trichechus manatus latirostris | reverse complement strand
GAACACAGCCATGCTGATTCATTTATGTGTTGTGCATGGCTGCTTTCACGCTACAACAACAAAGTTGAGTAGTTGTGACAGAGACTGTATGGCCCACAAAACTGAAAATATTTCCTATCTGACTCTTTACAGAAAAGTTTGCTGACCCTTGTCCTAAAGTATTGCTTACTCTTGCCCTCCTCCTGAGTTGTCAGTAGCTGTTTGGGTCATTGGTGCAGATGGGGGTGTGTGTGTAGGGGGGCAGTATTCTTACTTAGTTTTGGAGCTGAAAATAGGCCATCCTACTGTGAGCTGTAAAGCTGGAACATATTTCCCCTTACTCCACAAAATGCAAAATAGATACACACAAAGAAAGTTCAGGAAATGGTTACTGGGACACTTGGAAGAAGGGCAGCATTCTACTTTATTGTTTTGATTAAAGAATTGGACAGAAAAAATACGAGCTTGAAACCGAAGGCAGTCTTGCCCACTAGGTAGGCAATCTAGCCTTTAGTACCAAGAGAAAGAGCTTTTAAAGCCAACTGTTATGGATTAAATTGTGTCCCCCAAAATATGTACTGGAATCCTAACCCCTATACTTTAATACCTATTAAAATCCTTTTTGGAAATAGGAATTTCTTTGTAATGTTAATTAGATCATACCTAGCAGTGTGGGTTCTAAATCTAATCACTTCCGAGTTATAAAAGAGCAGATTAGACACAGAGGCACACACGTGGGGGGCAGGGGGAGGGGGGAGACACATGCCATATGAAGATCGTCTTCAAGCCAAGAATCAGAGAACTCCTGGGACTACCTACAAGGAAGGAATCAACATAGCCAAGACCTTGATTTGGACTTTAAGACTCCAAAACTGTGAGAAAATAAAGTTCTGTTCTTTGAAGTCACCAGCTTGTGGTATTTGTGTTACAGCAGCACTAGGAAACTAAGACACCATGTGTGACCATATCTGCAGGTTCATTTAAGTTACCAAGTACATCTGCGGAAATTGCCAGAGGCATTGCACACAAGGGCGATTTTGGAATGACTTGCCTCAAACTGCTCATTGCCTCTTACTGAGGACTCTCCCAGTTTTTGGCATCATGCTCTTTGTGTCATAACTTTACTCTTTGGACTAGAGGTTAGGCACTGTCTTTCTAGCGTCAACCTTGGCTCCCTTCTTCACCACAACTCAAACTCTCCCTAGCTTTTTTTCCTCAGGCCCTGGTATTTCAGCACCCTTCCTGTTTCACATCTACCCTGGTCCTGCCACAACATCATCAGCACCTCCAGTATCAGGGACCCATGATCCTTACCGTGTGTTCTTGAATGGGAGCCCGCAAACTAGGAACTAATAGAATGTAAGATGTAGGATATTATAGGTGAAGTTCCCATATCAATCACTCAAAATGGGGGTTGCAAGACAGAAAAGAGGGCTGAAGTGGAGACCAGAATCAATGCTGTTAAAAGGCTGGAAATAATCAGGAGCGGAAATGCAGATTTAAACGCATTTTGATGCACATACTAATGGGATGTCAGCAGAACCCTGAGCACCAGGGTGATGAGTGCTACCATGCAAAGCCTGAGACCCAGAGTCTGGGTGGATGGAAGTTGAGAGAGGACAGGGGAAGGATGGAGATGCAAAGTATGGCACAGAATAAGGAAGTTTTGGGGGGATGTAGTACCTCATATGGGAAACAGGAGTGGGATATAGGGGTTTGGAGTCTGACATACTCCACAACAGAGGTCCCTCCCACTCTTGTTATTTGTCAGGAACGCCCAGGGCAGCTGTGAGATGCAAAGAAAATAACATTGGAAAGGCATCTGGCATAGCACCTCACGTACAGCAGGCCCTCACTGTGTTAATTCCTTTCCTTCTTCCAACACGTAGATTAGAGCCTTTGACATGTCACCGCCATGACTCTTCAGGCTCGGATCTGTCAACTCAGTAAGGTCTGGCTTCAGTCATTTATACCTTATTGGAAGGTATCAGAAACAGCATTATTTGGTGTCCGTGACCTCTTCCATGCACTGAGAAAAGAGAGAGACATACTTATTTAATCTAATTCTTCTATAGGTGATTCATACGTTCTTGCACCCCATTAAAACTGGATAAAGGAGCTTGTGCAAACTAAATTATTACTAAATGAAAATGAAAACACCATGACATGTAACAGGGATTGCAGAGTGATTGCTAAACAAACAGCCTCATTTTCCATTGCTACTCTCCCATGCTTCCCAGGTTTAGGGGCACAAATAAAGCCCTGTCTTGATCTCTGGTGTGCAAACATCATTTGTTTCTAAAGAATATCCTTGCTAGTGCTTCCCAGTAAGGCTTTGGACAGGGAGAACATTCCCAGATACACTCACTCCTCTCAATAGAGCCCCTACTTCTGCGTGAATTGCTGCTTGTACCTTCTAGAAGGGGATCTTCCATTCCACTGAGGTCAGCTCAAGATTACTTCTTGCCAGGAGCCTTTCCTGACCTCCCAGGGGTCAGCATACCTCTCCTCTGGGCTCCCAGGACCCTTGGAGCTTTATTCCGTCACAGCATCTAACACAATGCATTGTGATAACCCACTTTTGGGTTCTTCTCTTCCTCTAGTTTCTGAGCTTCTAAGGACAAGGACTGTGTCTTATTTATTATCTTATCCTTGAGAACAATGCTTCTCAGACTATAATGTGCAATATAATTTTTTCACCAGGGATCTTGTTAAAATGTGGCTTCTGGGGCGGGGCCTGAGATTCTGCATGTCTAACAAGCTCCCAGGCGATGCTGATGCTGCTGGTTCATATTCCACTCTGAGTAGTAAGGCCTTGCATTAGTTTCCTCAGGCTGCCGTAACAAATTACCACAAATTGGTAGCCTGAAACAACAGAAATGTATTCTCTGTTGTTCTCTTACAGTTCTGAATGCTATAAGTCTGAAATCCAGGTGTCAGCAGGGTCATGCTCCATCCAAAGGCTCTAGGGAGAGTACTTACCTACTAGGGTGCCTCTTCAAGTTTCTGGTGTTGCCAACAATCCTTGGTGTTCCTTGGCTTGTAGACACATCACTCCAATCTCTGCTCAGTAGTCACATGGTGTTCTTCCTGCATCTGTCTCTGTCCAAATTTGCCTCTTCTTATGAAGACACCAGTCATTGGACTAGGGCCCACCCTCATCCAGTATGACCTCATCCTAAGTTGATTACGTCTGCAAAGATTCTATTTCCACATAAGTCACATGCACAAGTTCTGAGTGGACATTAATTTGGGGGGTACACTATTCAACCCAGCACAGATCTTAATACTTAAGAGTGCCCAGGTTAAAGTAGAATCTCCTTTAGTTTTTGGAAAAGCACACGTGTTCTGGGATCAAGTAAAGAGTCACAAGGAGAAGCACTTTGAGAACAATAAAACATTTATGGACGTGTTAGGGGTAAATGTGGCTACTTCTAATAAATAGACATGCTACCATGCTTTTAGCTACTGAAGTAGTCAGCTGAAAAGTAAAGCTAAGACTTATTATCTACATAAATTAAAAAACAAACAAAACCTAAAACACAAAAGCTGGCTAACTTTTTTCTCTCTCCACTAAGCTGATTGAATTGGCTTTATAGATTGGCATTTGGAGACTGATACTTCATCTTTGTTCAATTTTAAAAATACATCCCTCTCTAAAATCAGTTCAAAGTTAATCCACTTCAAGAAAGAAGGGAGATGGATTCAAGCCCTTTACAGTGACTGAAGCATGTTCAGTCATAGTTCTAGTTCTTTCTCCTGCACATTAACTCAGGTGAGCACCAATTTCTTGGATTTGGAGTCATTTTCTTTGGATTCAAATCCTGGCTTTGCTACTGCTTTGTACAGGTTATTTAAATTCTCTCTCCCTCAGTTTCCTTATCTGTAAATGAGGAGTATTTACCTAATAGGGTGGCTGTGAAGAGTAATTGGAATAATCAATATAAACAACTTAGCGCAGCACCTGGCAGAGCAAACAGTAAGTGTTAACTATTTTTATTATTATTTGGATTCTGGCTGCTTAGGTGGACAGCTAGATGTGCTACAGCTGCTGCCTGCCAGGAGATGAATTAATCAGGATGCTTTTAGCAAGTAACGGAAAACTTGACTCACCGTGGCTTATGCAATAAAGACATTTATTATCTTACGTAATGAGAAGCTTTACGTAGGTCAGGCTAAAGGCTTGTTGATTCAATGCCTCATTGGTATCATCAAGGGCACAGGGTTTTTTCATGTCTCCCCTCTAACAACCTCAGTGAGTGGTTTCTCCTCAGGCTGGTTTCCCTCATGGTTACAAGATGGTGGCCAGTAGTGTTCAAGATATGTATAGTCTTCCTTGTTGACATTCAGAAGGAGAGTCTGAGAGAAGACCTCATCCTGGACCAGGGAATGTCCATACTTCCCTTTCATCTGATTGGATCAGCCAAGGTGAAGTATTTTTCTGGACCAATAACAACTGCTAAGGGACTGATACATTGTTTAGCTTAGACCAGGTACCTTAAAGTTGCTGAAATATAAGATCACCTGCAGAGCTCATAAAATTCAGATACCCAGGGCCCAGTGTGTCTGATTCACTAGGGACAGTACCCAGGCATATGCATTTCAGTGTATACCCTATATTATTTTGACATAAAGGGAAATAGTGAGCTTAGACTAATTAGGAGCCATCGCTGGAGCTTGGCTTGAGGTTGACCCAGAAACATAAAGCTGTGTGGGAGAGGTGGACACCAAAATAAAATCAAGTTCTGCCAGGAAGGAAGAACATGGGAAAGGCAAAAATAGTACCCTTTGTAAGAAAGTGGAAAAGATCAAGTGTCCAGGACCCAGATACTGGAATCCACTGGTCAGAGGAACAACTTAGCAATGCCAAAACCAGCCTGCCTTTCTCTATCTCTTTTTCCTTCCGTCATTCAACTGAATACTGAACACTTCTGAAGGCCAGAAGTGCTAACCAATGGGTTTACTGCAATAAATAAACTCCCTCAAGCTGCACACAGTCTGGTGGGCCAGGCAGATAAGGTGTAAAGAATAAAAAAGAATGAGGATGGCCCTGGCATTACTGAGGTGCATGGGTGACGAGTGTGGGGGAGTGCAGTGAAGGAGGAAGTTACCTGCACACATGCTCTTCTCTTACTGAGGAAGGACCCTCCAGAGCATAAGGAGTCCAAGAAACTGTGTATGTTCCAACTACTTTGTCTTCTGCTTTCCAAAGATTGATCACCTCAGAGAAACCAAGACAGAAGAGTTCCTACGACTGGTGGTGGAAATGGAAAGGCCAACAGTTCCGTCCTTGCTCTTGAACGAGAGGACTCCCTGGGTGGTACTGGCTTTGCTGCCCCCTAGTGTTGGTCCGTCTCAGTCCTGACTTCTTGCTGGAGGATGAAGGTGGAGACGTGACATGATGAGGGTGAGAATGCTTTGCAAACTCTGAAGTGCCATGGACACCTGAGGATGGCTGTTGTTAATACAGAGCATCAGTCTCGATCAATTTACAGCCTGACTCAAGTGCTGGGGAAGACAAATATAGAGAAAAGAACCCAAATGTGTATTAAGGATAGTTCTCATTCACCTTTGGTCTGAAAGTGTCCTTCCAGAGACAGACACCTAGTACCACTGACAAAGTAACGACAGTAATAATTATTATGGTTCCTGAATGCTTTATGTCTTCAAAGGGCTCTTACATAAATGATCTCATTTGATGTATGGAATCTGGGATGTCTGCTTCAGGGTAGACTGTCTGACACCTCCCTGTGGTGAATTTGTACCCCGCTGCTGGGAAATGTCATGTCTTCTCCCCTACTTACCCCTTTCCTCACACACAAATGGCCATCTCCTCTTTATTGCTGCTGTTTTGTTTTAAAGTAACTTCTTCAAGCTATCAGTTCAGACAATGTGTTTCTAACATTATCTCCTCCAACTGATTTCCCTTGACAATTTCAATACCATGTCGAATTCATCCTGGGCTGGAAATAATATGAACCAGGGATATATTTAATATGAAAAGAGACTCTGGGTATAAAACACCTGTTTTTGCTAAAAAATCAGTTAAGCAAATGATGTTTGACAAGAGAGAAAAGAGAGAAACGGATGCCTGCGTCGTTTAAAATTCTCCTTTCCTAGAAGGCACTTGGATATGTTTTCTTTATAGCTTCTCGTCTCCTGGGAAACAGCCTGACAACTGCTCGTTATAAGCCTTCCCGTGTGATGACTTTCAAGATATACTGCTTCCTATCTCCAATCCATCTGGCCTCCTTTCACTGCAGGAGTCAGGGTGCAGACTCTGGAGACTTCTGGGTTAAGACTTCGCTCCACATCTGCTGGTACCTGCAAGATGCCAAGTGGACCTGCCTGTCCTGTGAAAGAGAAGGAGCGGTGCATGGAGGTGCGGACACTGCAGCCTCAGGAGGCCAGGGGATTTGGAGGAGCAGAAGTCAGGTGATCCTGAGTTGAAATGCCATCCCTCTGCTAATTAGCTGTGTGACTTAAGGTAACATACGTAACCTCTCTGAGCTTCTGCTTTCTCCTCTGTAAAATTCTGATAATTTTTGACTCTCCGTTTGACTCTTGCATATGGGTAGACACCAAATTCCTGGATGCTTGTGAGGGTCCAAAGAGCAATCCAAGCAACAGGCTGCCCAGGCTGCTTCTATGCCAGGTCATTTATATAGGACACCAGGTATTATGGATTGAAGTGTGTTCCCCAAAATTATGTCTTGTAAATCCTAACTCCTATACTTGTGGTTATAATCCCATTTGGAAATGGATTTACTTTGTTATGTCAAGAGGCCATATCATATCAGTGTAGGGTGTATTTTAAGCCAATCATCTTTGAGAAATAAAAAGAGCAGATTAGGCATAGCAAGCAAGTGGAGATGGGGAAGGAATACGGGTGCTAAGCCACAGGAAGATTGCCAAGGATGAAGCTGAAGAAAGACAAGGACCTTCCTCCAGAGCCAACAGAGAGAGAAAGGACTCCTAGCCTCCTAAACTGTGAGAAAATAAATTTCTATTTGTTAAAGCCACCCACTTGTGGTATTTCTGTTATAGCAGACACCAGGGAAGACACCAGGGAAGCAAGACCTAGCTATTTCTAGCTCAGGGTTCTTCTGGCAATGATGCTGCATTCTGAACAGGGAAAGCATCGAGGATACGTACCCACCTGTTTGTTACCCACAATGGATCTAACCCATAACCCGTTACCATCAAGCCGATTCTGACGACAGTACCCAAAAGTTCTAAGCAAGTCTGATTGGATTGGCATTTGTATACAAGAATACAATTTGCTCCTTCCCTTGTTCTCTCTCGTAATAAGACAGAGGTCCCCAGGCTTCAGAAATTCCACTTTCTCTCAAGCAGCTTGTTTGGCCTGCTTCCCAACTTTGTATTAGAATCCTAGTTCATTTGCTTGACCTGCCTCCCAACTTTGCATTAGAATCTTAGCTCTTTTGCTTACCCTGCCTTGCAATTTTGCGTTAGAATCCTAGGTCCTTTGCGTGGCCTGCCCCATAAAAATCCTGGGCCTGCATAGTATGATTAAAAATGTTGCTGATGTAACTTGTGTGAACTCCCTACTTGTAAACCCCTTAAAAATAACTTTTCCCCTCGCCCTGGCAGAGCAGTCTTGGCAGCAGAAGCCGCCGACTGCTTCCTTTCTTTATGCAATGAGAGCTTAGCTACTAACTGAAAGGTTGGCAGCTCGAATCCACCAGCTGCTCCTTGGAAACTCTATGGGGCAGTTCTACTCTGTCCTATAGGGTTGCTGTCGTTGACTCAATGGCAAGGACGACAGCAGGTTCCACTCTCCCACCTCGGTTTCTCGTTTATTGGCTGATAGGAGTCACGCTGAGCAGAACCTGAGATTTCTACCCAGTAGTGATTACAGTCTCTGGGTTTCCCCCAGTGTCTTTCATGGGGTGTCTCACAGTGCTGCCGGCCCCAGGTTCCTTTCATTGTCATATTAATGTAATGGGGGGAAGGCACTAATGTTCCAAAAAAATCTCTTTTGGAGCCTTCCCTGTCTTTCCTTGGTGGTGACTATACCATGCCTCATTGTCAAAACAATGCCAGAACCAGTGTTTGTACCGTGTTAGTGCTTGAAGAAACCAACGTATGTTAAGTGTGTGTGTGTACTTTCTGATCTTTCTGTTGTTGTTGTTGAAAACATATGCAGCAAAACATACGCAAATTCAACAATTTCTACATGTACAATTCAGTGACATTGATTACATTCTTTAAGTTATGCAACCATTCTCACTCTCCGCTTTTGAATTGTTCCTCCGCCATTAACATAAACTCACCCCCCCCCCAAATTTCCCCCACTTTCTATCTAACCTTTCAAGTTGCTATTGTCATGCGGGTTGATCCCATGTAGATATTTTTTAAAAGAGCTCAGTGCTGAGGGCAGATATTCTTTTTTTTTTTAACAGCACAAATTAGTTTTTCATTCAAAAATTTTATAGACACATTGTTTTGTGACGTTGGTTTCAATCCCTGTAATGTGTCGGCACGCTCCCCCTTTCCCTTTCCACCCTGGGTTCTCCATGTCCATTCGTCCAGTTTTCCTGTCCTTTCCTGCCTTCTCGTCTTTGTTTTTGGGTAGGTGTTGCCCATTTGGTCTGTATACTTGGCTGAACTAAGAAGCACGTTCCTCAAGTGTGTTATCGTTTGTTTTATAGGCCTGTCTACCCTTTGGCTGAAAGGGGGACCTTGGGAGCGGCTTTAGTTCTGAGTTAGTAGGGTGTTGTGGGCATGGGGGAAGGGTCATAGTTTCAGGGGTTCCTCCAGTCTCTGTCAGACCAGTAAGTCTGGTCCTTTTTTTGAGAATTTGAATTTTGTTCTATGTTTTTCTCCCGCTCTGTCCAGGACCCTTTATTGTGATCCCTGTCGGAGCAGTGCGTGGTGGTAGCCAGGCACCATCTAATTTTTCTGGGCTCAGGGTGGTGGTCCGTTACTCCCTTGGGCTAATGTTTTCCTTGTGTCTTTGGTTTTCTTCATTCTCCTTTGCTCCAAACATGATGGGACCAATAGATTTATCTTAGATGGCTGCGCGCAAGCTTTTTTTTTTTTTAATTTTTTAATTGTTGGGTGGTGAGTTTATGTTAATGGGGAAGGAACAATTCAAAAACAGAGAGTGAGAATGGTTGCATAACTTACAGAGCAAATTAGTTTTCCGTTAAACAATTAATACACAAATTGTTTGGTGACATTGGTTGCCAACCCCAAGATGTGTCAACACTCCCCTTTCCCACCCCATTTTCCCTGTTCCCATTTGTTCAGTTTTCCAGTCTCTTCCTGCCTTCTCATCTTT
The DNA here is from genome assembly GCF_000243295.1 of Trichechus manatus latirostris. Classification (NCBI taxonomy): domain Eukaryota; kingdom Metazoa; phylum Chordata; class Mammalia; order Sirenia; family Trichechidae; genus Trichechus; species Trichechus manatus. The sequence continues at coordinate 1,972,976 of NW_004444122.1, read as the reverse complement.
GCTTTTGGGCTGGTGTGCCCATTTAGTCTCATATACACGATTAAACTATGATGCACGTCCCTCACGGGTGTTATTGTTGGCCCTGTAGACCTGTCTAATCTTTGGCTGAAGGGTGAACCTCAGGAGTGACTTCAGTACTGAGATAAAAAGCAGTCTGTGGGCCATACTCTCAGGGTTTCTCCAGTCTCAGTCAGACTAGCAAGTCTGGTTTTTTGTGAATCTGACTTTTGTTCTACATTTTTCTCCCACTCTGTCCAGGACCCTCTGTTGTGATCACTGCAAGAGCAGTTGGTGGTGGTAGCCGGGCACTGTCTAGTTGTTCTGGGCTCAGTCTGGTGGAGGTTGTGGTAATTGTGGTCCATTAGTCTTTTGGACTAATCTTTCCTTTGTGTTTGGATGAACCCCTGAAACTATTGCCCTGAGATAATCTTTAAAAATGAAACCAAAAATATCCCCTGAAGTCTTCATAAGGCCAAACAATAGCTTAATTAATAAAAAATGTCTGCCTTGAGCATTAGGCTCTGTTAAGAACTATCTGTATGAGACAGGGACAGCAGCAACTCAAAAGATTAGGGGGCAGTAAGTTTATGTTAATGGGGGAGGAACAACTCAGAAAAGGAGAGTGAGAATGGTTGCACAACTCAAAGAATGTAATCAGTGTCACTGAATTGTACTTATAGAAACTGTTGAATTGGTGCATGTTTAGCTGTGTATATTCTCAACAACAACAAAATAAAATTAAAAAAATATATTGATTCTGGACGTCCTTATGAAGTTTTTTTTTAAAGAACAATACAAAGGCATCTTCTAGGCACATGTTTGCAAATGACTGGAAAAATTCACCTGTTTCTACGTTAATATGTCCAAAGCTAAATTCATATTATTCTATCTAAATCCTGATGTCCCCAGCTTAGGATTCTTCAGAGCCTTAGCATCGTAAACAATTAGCGTTTACAAACTGGTGGCTGTGAGTCGCATCTGGCTCACATAAATGGCCCAAAGAGTGTTTTTTTAAAAAGTGGCATATCATCATCTTTCAGAAATCAACAAATATTCTATTTTAAAATCCATACTTCTGGATTCTCTTTGAAAAAGAGGAGATCTGACAACACCAGGCCCATCCTGGCAGCCATTGGCTGTGGCTGATTTGCATCTTTAGATGGGGCACATGCTCTCTGGTTTTCCATAGTCCCCACCTCTCTGTAGTGTATCCTTAAATTTGAAGCCAAA
>NW_004444122.1:1970085-1971434 GCF_000243295.1 Trichechus manatus latirostris | reverse complement strand
AAAAAAAAAAAAAATCAAACTCATTGCCATCGAGTCAATTCTGACCCATAGCAACCCTAGAAGACAGATAGAACTGCCCCATAGGGTAATTAGAGAGATGCAAATCAAAACTACAATGAAAACTCATACTAGAGTGATAACAATAAAAACAAACAGAAAATAACAGGTGTTGTGGAGGTTGTGGGGAGATTGGAGCTCTTATTTGCTGCTGTTGGAAATGTAAAATGGTATGACTATTGTGAAAACAAAAAACAGTGTGGTAGTTCCCCAAAAAACTGAAAATAGAATTACCACATGACCCAGCAATTCCACTGCTAGGAGTATACCTGAGGGACTGAAAGCAGTGACACAAACAGACACATGTATGTGCAGTACTCTTCACAATAGCCAAAAGGTGAAACAACCTAAACGCCCATCAGTGGAAGAATGGATAAATAAAATGTGATACATACATATGATGGAATACTACTCTGCCAGAAAGAGAAATGAAGTCCTGATACATGCTACAACATGGATGGAACTTGAAGACATTATGCTGAGTGAAATAAGTCAATCACAGAGTGACAAATATTGTATGACCTCACTTATATAAAAAGACAAGAACAGGCAAATGTATATAGACCAAAGTTTTATTAGCGGTTATCAGGGGCATAAGAGAGGGGGAAAGAAGGAGTCTTTTCTTATGGAGCACTGAGTTTTTGTTTATGGTGATGGGAAAGAAGCATTGATTAAGGGAAATAATTTCAGTCTATTGGTGTGATTGATGACACTAAGTTGTACACCTGTAAAAAGTTGAAGCGGCAAATGTTGTACAATATATATTTTACAACAACAAAGAAGAGTAGCTGCTGAGGTTGCTTATGTGCAACCAAACACTTCATGGGATGTGGTTTTTTGGCTTGGAGGTTCAGGGTAGTGTTTTCATGGGCCATCCCAGTTAATTGGCATAATATCATTTTTAGTGCTTCTGTTCTACCTCCTAGTTTGTGGCATATTCCCTGTGGTCTTAAAAGCTTGCAGGCAGTGATCCAAGATACAACAATTGGTCTCTATTCACCTGGAGCAAAAGAGAAAAAAAGAGAGGCAGGAATAGGAAGAGGAAACGGAATGTGTAGATAATTGCCTCCATGAACAACTGCCCTTTCTGCCATGAGACCAGAAGAACTGATGATGCCCAGCTACCATTACTGAATGTTTTGATCCAAGATTCTATAGAAGAATCCTGATCAAAAGGGGGAAAATACAGAACAGAGTTTCAAATTCTTATGGAATTCCAGTCTTTCATGAACCATTGCGGCTGGATGAATCCCTGAAACTACTGCGCTGAGACAATCTTTAAACTTAAACCA
>NW_004444122.1:1966683-1969585 GCF_000243295.1 Trichechus manatus latirostris | reverse complement strand
CAAAATGAGACTAAACGGGCACACCAGCCCAGGGGCAAGTACAAGAAGAAAGGAGGGAACAGGAAAGATGGTAATGGGGAACCCAAGGTTGAGAAGGGGTAAGTGTTGACATGTCGTAGAGTTGCTAACCAATGTCACAAAACAATGTGTGTATTGACTGTTTAATGAGAAACTAATTTGCTCTGTAAACCTTCATTTAAAGTACCAAAAAAAAAAAAAAAATCCCCTGGAATCTTCTTTAAACCTAACAATAACTTACCTTAATTAGCAAACAATGCCTTCTTGAGCACTGCACTCTTTTAAAGAACTATCTATATGGGATCAAACTGACAACTTAAAAGGTTAGATAAGAAACTTAGTGTTGCCCTGTTAAGGTCCATGCCCTGGAGCAGTCGAGCCAATGAAAGTACTCCAAGTCAGAAAAAAAGAAAGTTTATTAGGAGGTGACACCAACAGGGAGTCCGACAGCAATGTTGGCTGTCTTCATGGAGTCCCGAAGGGCAATTTCTACATCAGAGCTTATATATCATTTTTGCAAGTGTTACACAGTGTCTTTAAGCACATAGCCCACAGATGGTCAGATAAGTATACATCACAAGACAATTACAAGAAACTCTTTAATAGACTAAAGATTTGCATGCCGGACATCTGGACTCTGAGATAAAGAGCAAGAAAAAAGAAAGCTACAGACCAAAAGCACCAGGCAGCTTTCCTAGCTGCTGCCTTGCAGGCTGAAGGCCATCCCCCAAGAGAACAAAGAAAAGGAGGGAGACCAATGCCGCAAGAGCTGAGAAGTCCCCACACCCCTTTGGAAAGAGACCAGTGCAGCTGATGTAGTTAAAAAAGACGTTGAAAGTGAGAGTGTACAAAGTACCGAGCAAAAATAAAACTTACAGGTTACTTAGAGTATCATTACGGCCTTAGTTATATCCGGCTCTCAATCACCCATTTTGAAAAGGAAAAAACATGTTGTGGAGTATTAGGGTCACATTAGGGAAGCTTGAGGGGGGCAGTGAGTTTATGTTAATAGGTGGGAATAATTCGGAAAAGGTGGGTGATAATGGTTGCACAACATGAAGAATGTAATCAAGGTCACTGAATTGTATGTGTCAAAATTGCTGAATTGATGTATGTTTTGCTGTGTATATTTTTAACAACAATGGAAAAGTATTGCTATAAAGGTGAAATTAGAAGCAATAATAAGCACAATATAGAAAATTAAATTCATTATGTGGAGGAAAATCTTGACAAACATTTCCCAAAGAGATAGAAAGGATACTTAAAAGTAACCAGAGAGGAAATGATGAAAATGGAACACAGGCAACACATATCTAATATAGAGATATTTGATAGTCCTGAAAGATAGCAGATGAAATGAACTAGAATATTCAAAGGTATCATAAAAGGAAATTTACTTGAATCTTCATATAGAAAGGGCATTCTAAGTTTTAAACAATATTAATTAAAAGAGACAAATATGTAGACATAGCCTGGTGAAATCCTGAATTTCAGTCATGACAAAAAACAAACTCTAATAGCACTGAAAAGAGAAATTGACAGTTCCACAATAATACTAGGAGACTTCAGTGCCTCACTCTCAGTAAGACAGAACATCTAGAAAGAAACTCAACAAAGATACAGAAGATCTAAAGGCCACAATCAGCCAACTTGACCTCACAGACATATATAGAACACTCCACCCAACAGCTGCAAAGCACACATTCTTTTCCAATGCACATGGAATGTTCTCCAGAATAGACCACATCTTAGGCCACAAAGCAACCCTCAACAAAATCCAAAACATTCAAGTAATACACAGTATCTTCTCTGATTAAAAACCATCAAAGTAGAAATTAACAACAGGAAGAGCAAGGAAAAAGAATCAATTACATAGAAACTAAATAACACCCTGTTTAAAAACCACTGGGTAATAGAAGAAATCAAAGATGGAATCAAAGAGTTCCTAGAATCAAAGGAGAATGAAAACACATCATATCCAAACCTTTGGGATACAGCAAAGGCAGTGCTCAGAGGTCAATTGATAGCAAGAGATGCACACATCAAAAAAGAAGAGAGACAAAATCAAAACATTAACTACATAACTCAAATAAATAGAGAACAGCAAAAGAAGCCCACAGACACCAGGAGAAAGGAAATAATAAAGATCAGAGCAGAAATGAATGAAATAGAGAATAGAAAAACAATAGAAAGAATCAACAAAACCAAAAGTTGATTCTTTGAAAGGATCAACAAAATTGACAAAACACTGGCCAAATTGACAAAAGAAAAACAGGAGAGGACAAAAATAACCCAAATAAGAAAGAAAATGGGGAATATTACAAAAGAACCACTGGAATAAAAAGTATCATAACAGAGTACTATGAAAAACTATACTCCAACAAATTTGAAAACGTAGAAACACACTACCTACACCAACTAACACAAAATGATGTTGAAAATCTGAACAGACCCATAACAAGAGAAGAGATTGAAAAGGTAATAAAAAAAAACTCCCAACAACAACAACAAAAAGGCCCTGGCCCAGATGGCTTCACTGGAGAATTCTACCAAACATTCAGAGAAGAGCTTACACCAGTACTACTCAAACTATTTCAGAAGATAGAAAAGGAAGGCATACTTCCAAATTCATTCTATAAAGCCAGCATAACCCTGATACCAAAACCAGGCAAAGACACCACAAAAAAAGGAAATTACAGAGCAATATCTCTCACGAATATAGATGCAAAAATTCTCAACAAAATTCTAGCCAATAGAATTCAGCATCATATCAAAAAAAATAATACACCACGACCAAGCAGGATTCATACCAGGTATGCAGGATGGTTCAACATTAGAAATTCAATCTATGTAATCCACCACATAAATAAAAGAATCACATGAT
>NW_004444122.1:1947108-1953871 GCF_000243295.1 Trichechus manatus latirostris | reverse complement strand
TTTGCCTTAGATGTTCAGGGCTCCTAGATTGCCATATATAATCGATTCACTTGTTTTTTCGGGTCTTTGTTGTAAGAGGGTCCACCGGAAGCATCTGACTTCTCTGCTATCTTGGCCCCGCTTCCTTTATAACATTCTTGAAAGGACAAAATTATAGAAATGGTGAACAGAATGTGGTTGCTAGGGTTAAGAAGGGATGCGGCAGGAGGAAAGTTGATGGAGGAGCGTGGTTATAAAAGGGTAACATGACAGATCCTTGCAGTGATGGAACTGTTTTGTAGCTTGACTGTGACAAAGTCAATTTCCTCGGTGAATTGTACTGTAGTTTTATAAGACGTTACCATTGGGGGAAGCTGGGTAAATGGTACAGAGGCTCTCTCTGTGTTCTTTTGTTTACATTTGCATGCAAATCTGCAATTATCTCAAAATAAAAAAGTTTAAATAATAAAAAAAATTCCATTATGTGTCAAGTTATCATTTACATGTGAAGGTAACAATAAGACATTATGAGAAAGGTTAAGATCTGAGAGAGTTTACTAATCCATTATTAAGTAACTGGGAAATTGTGAGTTAAAAAAGCTAAACATATTTCTTTACTAGAGTATTACTCAGAAACTATAATATGATATTATGCATTGTGAGTTCTAAGAATGGTCATAGTCATCATTTCCTAAACTTATTGACCATTCAGTCTTTATTTTAAGCCCACATCTATTAATGTCTCCTAAAAAGGTCTTCAGTGGAATGTGGTTTGGAAAATGATGATCAAGAAGACCTTTAATAAAACTCAAATGTTACTCTGTGTCCAGTAAATGATGGGAATGTGTTGCCACGTCTGCTATGATGATGGCTCCAGGCAGCAATGGTGGCAATCTGAGCAGTGCAAGCTCAATCAGCTGCTTGATTCTAGCTGGTCTCATCCAAGAAGGCACCTTATAGGTTCCCGGGCTATGCGAAATGTTTGCACTTGACTACTAACCTAAAGGTTGGTGGTTCGAACTCACCTAGTGACGTTGTAGAAGAAAGGCCTGGCGATCTGCCTCCATAAAGATTACAGCCAAGAAAACCCTATGGGGCATTTCTACTCTGTAACATATGGGGATGCCATAAGTCAGAATTAATTCAATGGCAACTGTTTTTTGTTTTTATTTTTTTACCATGCGTATCTGCATAAGTGACCCAGATGGCTCAAATCAGCACCTACAATTTGTTTCCACAGTTTATATGAGGTGCCTTTAATCCGCTAGTCTACAGTTTTCTAAGTAGCAGACCAAACAGCTAGGCCCATTGGCAACAGTACAAGAGTTAGTGAAAATATAATAAGATTCAAGGGAAGTATTTTCAAGAGCTATGAGAACAGCCTTGAGTCTGCCCACTGAACAGAGAAACTGTATCTGTTTTCAGTTCTGCATAGGTGGTACCTAGGCTGAACAGTCACAGCAGCCCAGAGGACACCACTGAGTTTCAGTTTAGCTGAACCATCAGTGAGCCAGGCTCAGGCATCTGGGGAACCTCTGTGAAGTGAAGGCCCCATTGAGCCAGCAGTTTTGCTTCAGGCAGTAGAGTGTAACTGCCAAGTTTTCATGTAAAGATGAGATATTGCTAGGGCCAGGCGGGCTGTTTCCTGAAATTCTTGTCCATTTCCATTGGACACGTGAGGTTTGTTGGTCCCTTCTCATCTTGTTAGTTGTTGAGCTTGAGTTTACCCACCCCAAAATGAGAATATCAAGTTAGAAAGTTACAAAGTCCCCATGGGTTCAGTTTGGTCAAGATCCCATTAGAAAGCTAACAGATACTTTGCAAAGGGGGTGTAGTTGATAGCCATATGAGGAAGGCAATAACTCCAACACCCTAAACGACATCTCTTACGGTGGTTACCTCCCAATTTTCAGTCACAGAGACTTATAGCTCAAAAGGATCACTAGGATTGTGGGGCCCTAAAAATATTAGTGCTTTTCTACATATGGCTCTTCCTAATCAGGATAATCGCGTCTGGTACTTATTCATAGTACAGACATGTGAAATATCATTTCAATTATACATTCAATCATCCCAAAGGGCCTCACCCACAAGGTCACATGAGTTTCCCTTTAGCACTACAAACCCTGCCTAAACCTCAGTTGAATTTGGGTGGCCCCTGCTCCAAAGGGACAGAGTAGGATGATGAGTTGTGGGCCCCTGTCCAACAGAGCTATGAAGGTTTAAGTACCAACCACCCTACCCTCAAAGTTCCCCAGCATGCTCAGATGGGTATGTATGGGCTTTGGTTTCCCCTGGGGACAGGGAGATTTTGACCCCACCTCTAAGCATCTTTCTCCTTGAAGTAACTGAGGTCAGAGTAGAAGGAAAAGGAAAGATTGGGGGTACAGAGGTAGGTAAACAGGACACATTTGCTCATTTTCAAGTGGTGTGGTGACTTCAAGTAGCTCAACCAAATAAGCCTCTAATGTTTTTGGTCTACCCAAAGCCCTCTATGATCATTGCTGACATCATGTATTTCAACTTTGGAGATTCCTTGACCTAGTAGCTATAGCCACATTGCCTTTTGGCTGGAATTGGGGGGCTTGCTACCCCATTGTCGCAAAAATACCTCTTCCTTCTTCTGCCTAAAGGAGAGTAAGAAATAACCAAGACATCATTTGAGTGGCTTGCTTTAATTCTACCTCTTGCCACTCAGCTTATAAACATTCAATAATAGGTGGGACAATTGGGGGCCCTTACTCCCTCTTTGGAGCCCTAGTGGTGCAGTGGTTAAGACTTAGGGCTGCTAACCAAAAGGTCAGCAGTTCGAATCCACCAGCTGCTCCTTGGAAACCCTATGGGGCAGTTCTACTCTGTCCTGTATTGTCACTATGAGTTGGAATTGACTCGACGGCAATGGATTTTGCTGGTTTACTCCCTCTTTCTCTTTCACTTGTCATTTGGATGAGAGCAATCACAACTGTATCCCAGGGACTCATTTTATATCCCCTAACCTGGCCCACGAGGCCCTCATCCCTCTCTATTAGAAAGCCTTGTCTCTGTCTGCATCTCATCCTCATTGCTGAAAGCTGTTAAGGATCTGAGATTTTACCCTATTTGCAAGCTAGCAAGTAAGCATGCCACAGTTTCAGCAAAGATCTGAGATTCCTGGGTCAGAGACAAAGAACTCTATTACTCATGGCACAGCAAATGGAAACTTTATGTTTGCATTGCTTCTTTTTACCCCTAAGTCCTGCTGTGCACAAAGTGGGTTTGTATCACAGATGAGGAACCCTGAATTTAGGAAACCCAACTCTTTTATAATGGACAGTAAGCAAACTCACCTGAGCTTTGCTCCAGAGAAAGACTTTATTATACTGAACAGTGACCAGATTTGCCTTTTGTTCTGGAAAAAGACACTCTGTCTATCTTCCAAGGCTGTTCAGTACACAAACATTCTTGAAAAGATAGACTGGAACAAAGCGAGTCAGTGCCTCTGCTTATAAGACGCTTAGAAACTTGAGAGACCATGGGGAATTGTATCCCAAATATACCTGCGGAAAATAAAGTTAACAAATCCAGGATAAATCATGTTGTATTTAGGTTTTTAGAAAATAAACTGTCAGTATCATTTTATTAGAAAGATAGGAAGAAAAAAAAAGCAGATTATTGTCTTAACACCTTAAGACCATTTAAGCTTGTATAGTTTCTTTGTTTTTAGTATAACATAACCTTAAGAAATTCTTAGTAAGGTTACTGATGAATCTTTTACCCCAGTTGATACAATTTTAAATCAATTATTAATTTGCACACTAACTTTCTATTTTAACTTAGGTAAGTATCCAAATAGTATTTCAAATGCATTCAAAACAACCAAAGAACAAAGGTGCTTTAATATCTACCACAGAAAAATAAAATATGGAATCTGTTGGCACTAGAAGTATTCACATTTTCTTCAAGAAAATATTGTTAGTAAGTCAGTGAAAAGTGGCTCCTGTTGAAGATGTTGTGAAGATGTATTCACTTTAAAATGCGTGTTTTTCTTTAACCCTCAAGCTTGCTGGCAGGCACTATACTACATAGGGGCTGATCAGTGTACTTCAAAAAGAAATTCAGATTTCTGATCTTATTTTCCTGTGTGAAGAGAGACTTATATTTCCCTCTTAGACATTGCTTTTAAAACCACAATAGTTAAAATACGTAAAGACAGACAATAAAGTCCAGACATAGACTAATTACATGAAATTTTACACATGATAAGGATAGCATTTCAAACCGATGGGATAAGAATCGAAACCTAAATAAAATTTTAAGCATACATGGTTAACTATTATACGAGAAAATTAAATTAGAACCTTATAATATCCTATATGAAAATAAATGGATTAACATTTTAAGATAAAATAAATGTTGTTGTGTGATGTTGAGTCGATTCCTACTCATAGTGACTGTTTAGGACAGAGTAGAACTGCCCCATAGGGTTTCCAAGGCTGTACATCTTTACAGATTGCCACATCTTTCTCCTGCAGAGCGGCTGGTGGGTGCCAACCGCTTACATTTCGGCTATAATATTTATGAAGGAGCCCTGGTGGTGCAGTGGTTAAGCGCTCAGCTGCTAACCAAAAATGTCAGTGGTTGGAACCCACCAGCCGCTCTGCAGCAGAAAAATGTGGCAATCTGTAAAGATGTACAGCCTTGGAAACCCTCTGGGCAGGGACAGATTACCCCATAAGCAAGGTATGCATGGGCTTACTTGTATTTATTTACTAATCTGTAGTGATCAGGAACCCATGCGAAATTGTTCATTACCGATTAGTAAGTAAACACAAGTAAGCCCGTGCGTACCCTGCTTACTGGTTAATCTGTTGCTGCCTGTGTGGCAGTTCTACTTTGTCCTATAAAGTCACTGTGAGTGAAATCAACTCAATGGCAGTGGGTTTTGAGCAGACTGCCAGATCTTCTCATCCACAGAGCAGCTGGTGGGTTCGAACTGCACCTTTTCAGTTAGCGATCATGCGCTTATTTTATTTTATTGTTGTACTTTAAGTGAAAGTTTACAATTCTAGTTAGCCTCTTATACAAAAATTTATACATGCATTGTTATGTGACCCTAATTGCTCTCCTTATACTGTGACAGCACACTCCTCCTTTCCACCCCTGATTTCCCATGTCCAGAAGTCTCTGCCTTCTCATCTCACCTTTGGACAGGAGCTAGCAGCCCTGCACTTAACCATCATGCCATCAGAGCTCCTTTTAAAATAAATACTAGTTTGCCCTTTTTACTGTTCTTTGAATCAACCTCAGAATATGCCATGGAATTTCCTTTATACAACATTTTACTGATAGCAGATTTTCTTGTCCTTTTAAAAATTCTTATATGAATGAATTTTTCAACTGAGGATTCATATCATTTGGCTCTGGTTAGCTGAGGTTGCCAGTACCTTAATCAGATCTGGGTGGAGCCAGTAGATCCAATTGGAATGTCCTGTTGCAATTTGCTTCCACTGTGTATTTGTGCTTCCTCCAAAGTTTGCTAAAATTTAAGATGTGCTCTTGATTCAGAGTAGAAGTTTGATTTTATGCTATGGGGAGATTGCGAAGTTTCGGTTCTGGTTGTTCGCATCTAAAAATTGATTTGCCTGTTGGTTAGCTACCATTGCCAGCGTTTTCACGCCCACTGACTTTTTCCTCCTGTGTGCCCGCTCTTTCTTCCCTGTCTTTAATGTCCATCTCAGGCATCCACCATTCTTAGTGCTCTGCTGGACCCTGCACTCCATCCCCCACCATCACTGCCCTCCTCTGCTTTGCCAACCTAACTTCAGCCAGGTTGCCTTCACTACTGTTCCCAGCCTTCTTTCTAACTTTCCTCCTCGAATTCCTTCTCTGTGTTATCATCAGTGTAATTTTCCTTAATCATAAATCTGATCATTTTACTTTCATGTTCAAAACATTCTGATGGTTCCTCAGGGTCTACAGAATAAAGCTAAAATTCCTTCTCATGGCATTCAAAGCTTTACCTTCCCTTTGCCTCTTCGGACCTTCTCGGTGCCTACTTGGTGGCTTGTGTGTTGCTACGATGCTGGAAGCTATGCTACTGGTATTTCAAATACCAGAAGTGTCCCCCGTGGTGGACGGGTTTCAGTGGAGCTTCCAGACTAAGGCAGACAAGGAAGAAAGGCCTGGCAATCTATTTATGAAAATTAGCCAGTGAAAACCCTGTGGGTCAATGGACTCCAGCATACCGATGATCGTACAGATGGCCACGTTCTGTTCTGTTGTACGTGGGGTCTCTGTGAATTGGAGCTGACTTGGCAGCAGCTAGTAACAACATGACAAGTGTGTAGGTTGGGTGGGTGGGGGCAGAGCCTTTTTTTTGTTTTTTAACTGCTAGAAATGTGACTTGCCATCAATGGATTTGGCTTTGGTTTTAGCACAAAATCATGAAGCCAGATAAAGATCTAGTTTTAACGGCTGCTTCATTTAAAGCAAATTCCGCTTGTAAACAATGATTAATAAATGCCGACTCAACCCTTCACCCCAACCCAGATACATTCGACCTATCAGCCATTCCCCCAAGTGTGCACAGTGGGTCAGGTAAACCCAACAACCATGTGAGAAGACACTTGTACTGAGACACACATGGACACCCATATACCCAAGCTTAGGAGTTCTGTCCTTTCACTTCATTTATTCTCTTTTCCTTGTCTTTAGTTCTTCATCTTGTTTTTCCTTCTGTTTGGTTCAAGGGCCTGACTGCCACGATTCCATATATAAGGCCTTGAAGGGGAAGCGAATGTCATCA
>NW_004444122.1:1943877-1945328 GCF_000243295.1 Trichechus manatus latirostris | reverse complement strand
TTCCAATTCATGGCAACCTCATGTGTTACAGAGTAGAACCTCTGCATAGAGTTTAGAGTTTTCTTGACTGTAATGTTTATGGAAGCAGATTCAGGCCTTTCTTCCGTGGTGCTGCTAGGTGGGTTTGAACTGCCAACCTTTAGGTTTGTAGTCATGCACAAACTGTTTGTACCACCCAGGGAACTGATCAATCATAGTTAGAACTTTAAAATTTATTGCAATAAGCATGTTAACTATTGTGTCAAATATATGTGCGTGTGACATGTCTTGCAACCCTTCCTTCTCCCCACTGCCCCGCGCCCGCCTCCATTAGCCCATGGGTTCTCTGAGTGGGATTCCATTTGGAATTCTGAATGTCTAACAGATATCCATGTTATAAGGGCTGGGCAGAGATTTTTGAGTGAATGGGGACCTGGCTATTTCTTGGCATTAGATTCATCACTTCTCCTCTAGTGAATTTACAATACATACGTATCTATCGTATCTCTAAAAATGAATTATAATTTTACTTTGAAAGAATTATCTAAAAATAGGAGTAAAATTTAAAGCAAGTCTACCCCATAAGTTTGAGAGGAATTAACACAACAGTGGTTGGAAGCCTGTAGACCTGATGCCTCGTGACCCTGATTCCTTTTCCTTGAGCTAATCAGCCCTGCTCACTTGATAAAGGGCAGTGGTGGAATAATAGTTGTAACCATTCAATGACTATTTCCAATGAGACATACCTTTGGCAGGATAATAGAGATTTCCAACTATTGTTGTGGCAGGATTTTCTGTTTGCCTAGCTGGAAACCCACTTAGCTTCCAAGTAGCTTGGAGGTGGCCAATTGACACAGTTCTAAGCCAATGAGATGTTAAAGGAAGTCATTGTGTGGGACTTCTGGCGAAACTTCTTCAATGAGCGGCAAACTCAAGTGACATCTTGCTGCTTTCTTCTGTACGTATCATGGATGTGATAGCTGGAGACATAGCCACCTTCTAGTAACTGTGAGGGAAAGTTCAAGAGATTCACAAAGACCTCACCCTTGCCGTGTTTGGTTTACTGAACCAAGACCAGCAACTCTGCGCCGGTCTTTGCATGAGAAAAATAAACCCTTATTTGGTCAGTTCACTGTTATGTAGGTTTTCTGTCACATCTGAACACAAACTCTTAACTGACATGCCTATTAAAATATGTAAATTCCAATCTTACACATCTTCTACCAGTTAGAAAAATATTAGTAACTGTTGTGTCCTTGTAATCTTCTACATTCAGGAAATTCCTGGGCCAAAAAAAATCTTACCAGAAAAGGGGCTATTAATAAGTTTAATGAGAGTATCATAAGTATTGTTTGAAAGCAACACACTATTCTCTTAAATGATTTTAGTTTATCTCAAATAACAGTGTTGTCCTATAGAAATACAAGGAAAGCTGCATATGTAGATTTTAAATTTACTAGGAGCCACATTAA
>NW_004444122.1:1941131-1942336 GCF_000243295.1 Trichechus manatus latirostris | reverse complement strand
TTATACTGATTTTCTATTAAAATTCAATACAAAAAAATTTCTTCAATAGATTAAGTACACATGCTCTAAATTAAAACATGCTATTAAAACAATTTATCTCGCTAAAACTCCACAGGAGCAATGAGATTTTCCTGTATATAGTTCTTGTTTTCTTCTGCTTCTACTACCAATACCACAACCAACCAAAATCAAACTCATTGTTTTCCCAAACCCATTCCTCCTGGAGTCTTCCGCATCTTATTGAATGCTCTCACTCCATCCAGCCAGCTGATTAACCCAGTGTCTCAGTTTCCTAGCACTGCTGTAACAGAAATACCACAAGTGGGTGGCTTTAAAGAACAGAAATTTATTTTCTCACAGTTCTGGAGGCTAAAAGTCCAAATCCGGGTCTTGGTCATGTCGATTCCTTCCTTGTAGGTAGCCCAGGGCGTTCCTTGGCATCTTGGCTTGTAGACGATTCTCACATGGCATCTGTCTTCCCCCATGTGTGTGCGTGCCTCTGTGTCTAATCTGCTCTTTTATAACTCGGAAGTGATTAGATTTAGGATCCACCCTACATGGGCATGACCTTAGCTGACTGATTACCTCACATTCCATTTCATTATGGAAGGCAATTAGCTTAGGTTAGATTAGATTACATCCACAGGTATAGGGGTTAGGATTCCAGCACGTATTTTGAGGGGGCACAATTCAATCCATAACACTCAGAAAGCTTGGTTCCATCCTCTTCTTCATGCCTCATATCAATCCTGCAGCAAGACCTGGTGTTTTTCCCATATCCCACTTCTCTTCGTCTCTACTGTGGTCCTTCTAACCCAAGTGCCTGCCATCCTCACCTGGACTACTGCAATTGCTTGCTCCCTAGTCCTAGCTCCATTTTCCCCCTTCCACTTCATTCTTCACGTACTAGCAAGAGAGATTTTTTAAAAAACATGAATCATATTATAACAGCCCATGCTTGAAATCCTCCAATGGCTTATTGATACACTAAAAAATGAAGTGCTAGTTCCTACCAAGGACACCTGAGACAAGGGCTTGCATACACGTAGTTTATTTGGGAAATGATTCCAGGGATTAGGAGCGGGGAACAAAGACAAGTGAAATATGTAAGGAGATAAAGCTAATATGAAGATGCATTATCATGTTCGTCACTACTGTGGGAAACTGAGGCTCAGTCTCACTGATTGAGGGTTGTTCCTGGACAC
>NW_004444122.1:1936167-1937739 GCF_000243295.1 Trichechus manatus latirostris | reverse complement strand
CTGAGACTCCAGAACTCAGGATCCCTCACCTGAGTGCCCCTGTGGGTATGTGGGTTCTCTGGGGGAGGCTGCATTCTCTGCACCTTATGGCAACTAGAGAGGGCTTCAAAACTCCTTTAGGTAGAAAGAATCATTGTATGCTTTCAGTGTGAGCTGAAATCAGATTTCCTCCATTCTAGAGAAACAAAGACTACACATGATTATTCTGCCTATAAAAACCAGTTGCTGTCAAGTCAATTCCAACTCACGCCGACGCCATGTGTGTCAGAGTAGAACTGCTCTCCATAGGGTTTTCAATGGCTGATTTTTCAGAAGTACATCACCAGGGCTTTCTTCTGAGGCACCTCTGGGTGGACTTGAACTTCCACACTTTCAGTTAACTGTTTGCACCACTCAGGGACATTCTGCCTATGGACCACTTTTGAACACCTATGCAGGAACAGCAGCTCAGGACATATTAATCATGTCATGCCTCAGTGTCGCTAAACGAAGAAAAGCAAACATGAATTTGTGGTCCGACCAGGCAGGTGATGTGAAATAGGGAAAGCAGGCCAGGTGTGAGACGAAGGAGGTGGTACCTGGGTGATCAGTTTGTAAATGGCAGCAATTAATTTTAAAAAATGCTGGTGAGGGCCAAACAAAACTATACCTGCAAACCATACACCTACCAGTTGGTGAACTCTACTTTCCAGAACCATAGCCCCTCTGTGTTCCCAAGTTCCTGGAAGTGGGCGCCCGCTGCTTTAGGCTCTCTGAGAAGCACCCACTTCCTAAGAAAGAGCAGCGGTTTCTCAGTAGGCTGTCGCCTGTGAACACCACTTCCGTTCATCTTCAGCCACAGATCATCAGCTGAACATCTGGCACTGGCAGCCCCAACAGCTGCACACACTTTCAGCTCGAGCCCAGTCCATACGGGTGTCAGTTAGCTTCCAGATTGACCCACTGGGTCTGGATGTGAAGGTGAGCTGCCAAGTGGTGTGGAAAGAGTTCACAGGGGGTAAATTGAGAGGAAATTCCCATCTGTTTGTGGGCCAAAGGCTTCTATGCAGCTGGCTCTGTGGACCATGCAGGCAGCCCAGCTTGACTCCTAGGGTTTGGGCGTGGGTGTGCACAGATCCCGTGAACGCTAGTAGTGATCTTCAGTGCAGTAACCTGAGACCGAGGACAGGGAAGCCATCGCTGAGGGGATGGCAGTCATTGCAATGGTTATTGTGGACGATGTCTTCAACAAAAATCGGTAAATGTAGAGTCATCTCTTTTGTACTTGAAATGTGAGAATCTGCCATCTTACTATTTTCTTACTGAGCTTCGAGAACTCCACATTTATAAGATTTCCATATCTGGTTCCTAACTTGAGAGTAGGACCCTGTGGGGTTGGGGAGAGCTGATGAAAGCCAGTGTAGGCATCTTAGGGTGAGATCTTCCAGAAGCAGCCCTGAGACAAGGATGTGAGCGCAAGAAGTTTATTTGGGAAGTGATCCCAGGAAATAGCAATAAGAGATTAAGAAGTCAAACAGGTAAGGGAAGGAAGTGTGGCCCTGAGCAGGTCATCACTGTGGGAATCTGGGGCTC
>NW_004444122.1:1934642-1936067 GCF_000243295.1 Trichechus manatus latirostris | reverse complement strand
TTATCCACCAACTCCCTCCAGTAATTGGTTAAGGGTTACTACTGGGGACTATAACTTTCTCATAGTTCAGGCCAACCCTGGAAGAAGGAAGCCATGAACAGTGGGATTGGGAGTGGTAGGAACCGAGAGGATGTCGGTGGGGCACTGACAGTGTCTGCTATAGTTGGAGAATCCATAGGGCCAGGTCCAAGGAGGAAGGTGTTTTCCAGGCTGACAATATGTTCCATCAGAGACTCAGAATCATCAGGAAGAAGATGGAGGTGGAAGCAGCAGGTTGTGTCAGGTCTGAGAGGGGGCGTGATAGGGGGAAAGGTGAGGATGGGGCAGTCAAGAGCAGAGTAGGGGAGGTGTGGGGAGGAAGTAGGGGTGAGTCTTTGAGAACCAAGCTCATGAGTTCACAGAGAGCATGTATCTTGTAGGGCTCTGTTATGTGGGTTCTGTGTGGGCTGCTCAAAGGATGTAAAGGTTGGAAATGCACATCTTACAGAGACAGAAGTCAGCCTGAAGTTGGCTTACAGCTCATTATCAAATCTTTGCTCAAGCCCACTCTGAACACATTCTAGAACGGATGCCAGCAAACTTTTTCTTTCAAGGGTCAGATAGTAAATATTTTAGGCTTTACAGGTCATTTGCTCTTTGTCACAACTACTCAGCTCTGCTGTTGTAGCATAAAAGTAGCCATAGAAAATACAGAAACAAATGAGTGTGGCTGTGTTCCAATAAAACTTTATGAAAACAGGCAGCGGGCCCAATTGGGCACCACAGTTTGCAAATTCTGCTCTAGAATAGTGCTTTTCACGCAACTTTAAACTATGAAACATTTATGGAGAACTAGGTATTTGTGAGCTGAGCAGCCTCTTGCCTTCCTTACCCTAGCAGCATTCTAACGGCTGCTAAGGAACCCCAAAGTCTTTTAAACCTGTTGCTGTGATTTAACCATGAACTTTTCCCTGGTGCTTCTGTTAGCAGTAACAGGGGAGACAAGATGAAAAGGCAACAATAACAATAATCATAATAATCATCTCAATAATAACAAGTTCCTATTATTCTAGGTGTTTCCCATGTTTTCTCATTTAGTGTGTTTACCAAATTGTGCAGGGTAACTATTAATTTCCCGTTTTACACATGGGAAAACTGAGGCTAAGAGAGGTTGTTTTGCCTAAGACATGTCTAGGAAGTGGTAGAGCAGGAATTTAAACCTAGGTGAGGATGGTCCCAAAATCCATGCACTTTGCATTCTGTCACTTTGTTAGTTGAGCTCTGGGGAAAACATTGCAACTAAGCAATTAATTAGTTAAGAAAAATAAAGCAATAACAACAAAACAAAATACAAAACCCCCTCCCAAAACTCCTATGAGCTTCCTGGCACCCAAGCTGTATCAGTTAGTTGTATTAAGTTGCTAGCGACTCAGGCAAGCTTAAGCT
>NW_004444122.1:1924904-1933874 GCF_000243295.1 Trichechus manatus latirostris | reverse complement strand
GAACAGATGATTGGTCTTGGTTTGGAGTGACTGAGAGAGACCATGTCAAATGGAGGTGCTGTCTTTGAGAGGTGCACTTGCCCAAGGGGCCAGTAACAGCTGCCATTTTTAGTTTTTAGCCACTCAACATTGATTTTGTCCTGCTAACAACACTCCAATTTCTTGGACTAAATCAAGGTGTCTTGTCCCTTTCCACCACAGAGGCTGAAGGGGTCTCTGGAGGTCCCTTCTGCCCAATGCTGTCTCTCACTGCCCTGGTTCAGCCATGGGATGGCACTCACCTAAGCTCTGCCCGCCAGATTCCTTTTCTTCGATTGCTGGATCTTGAGCGGAGTGATGCAAAGTAGATTCCAGTAAGTGGATTTGAGTAGTCCATCCTGAAAGTTGAGGTGTTCCTGGTCTGGTTTTCATCCTGTCTCAAAGCCTGGTTATCCAGCTTTCCAGTTAATTCTGTGAGTTCCTTAACATCTTCCTAATAAGCACATTAAGTGAGCCATAGGTAGTTTCTACCACTTGCGACCAGGAGCATTGTCTGATATAACAAGCATGGTAACCAAAAGCTCTAATCCCTAGATTCTCACTTCAAGGCATAGACTGAAACTTGGGGATGTTTTATGACGGTGCCCAAATAATCCCTTAATTCTTATAATTTTAGAACTGAAATAGTGGAAAGCCAAACTCAGCGTTTGAGTCAATGGATTGCTTAATGACAAGGTCAGTTGAATTTATGGCTGTGCCAGGGCTCATGTGGAAATTGGAACATTTATCAGGAAAGAATGGGACCCTGACAACCAGGGGTATCTAGGTGGATTAAATCTAAGTAGATTTAGAAAACGCAAAGCCCACAGAACCTCCAAATCCGTCTGAAATAGCACCCAGCTGTCCAGTTTGGTCATTATGGAAGCCAGAGGGATGTATGGAGGTTAATTATGCCAGCTACTTTGTCTTACATCCCTGATGCAGCCAAGGGCTGGGCATGCGACCTAAGTTAGGCTAATTGTATTCTATCTCTCTCAGAACTTTGACTCTTGAATGGAAAGACACAAGAAAGAAGGAAAGTTAGGAAGAGTTCATTAATTCCAGACTGGTGGCCCCCAAAAGTCAAGTGGTTTTTGTCTTATCATTGTCAGTCTTCCAAATAATTCTGTAAGCAAACAGGCATCTTTCCAATAAATTACCTCTTTTGTTTACACCAGCTGGACTTAGTTTCTGTTGCTTGTGACCAAAGAACCCAACACATACAGGGCCTCCTTATAGTCTATCCTTCTGCTTCAGGTGAGGTTATGTGGTCTCTCTATTATCTGGGCTTCCAGTTAGTGAAAGTTTCCCTATGCCAGGGCTCTTTTATTATGTTTTACTCTTTTTTTCATGAATCAAGAACAGTGACTTATTTATTTTTTTATCCACTTGGATAACATTCATTGAGCTCTTACCATGTGCGAGACACTGTGTGATGTGCTTTGGAGAACAGGAATCAAATGCTAAACTGACCTTCAAGATGTCCCACATCTGAAGGAAAAGTCATTCCTGCACAGAACTAGCTATATGCAAGGTTGAATGTGATAATGTCACGGAGGACACAGATGAATGTGTGCAAGATCAGAGGAGAGGTGTTACTCCCTGTTGGAGGGGGTCAGGAAAATGTCCATGAGGGAGCTGGCATATGTACTGGATCTTTAAAGAGTCAGTGTTGACAGAAGTGATGGCAGTGAGGCCAGATGCTAGATAGAGAGACAACTGTGAGCCAAGGCAGAAGGTGGGAAGATCCAAGGGGCATATTCTATGTGAAGGGGTATGTGAAGGAAAATAACAGGAAATCATGTTGGAAAAATAGATTAGACACAGGCTGTAGAGGCCTTGAGAGGCAGATTAATGAATGTGGACTTTATTTTGTAACTTTCAAGTTGGAACCAATGTCATTTTCTGAGCAACAGAGTGGGAGAATTAGTTATATGAGTCTCATTAGCTGTAAATTGAGTGAAATCACTGATCCATAGGCCAATATGATGCTTTTTCTGGAACCTAAGTTCTCTTCCAGGAAGATTGAAGTTAATGATGGATGGAATTTCTGAGCAGTAAAAATGAGATAATACAGTAAAACCTGCAAAAGCTGGAACCTGTGTAAGGTAGAAGCTTGTCAGAGAAGGAAAACACAAATATTTTCCACTAAAATGAGCAATAGAAAAGTAATAAGACTGTACCCTGTCAAAGGCGGAAAATTTGTGAGACCTGGAAATACAAGGTAGTCCCATTAAGTTCCAGCTCTCACAGGTTTCGTTGTGTATAAAATGCACAAAACAGAGCCTTACACATAGTAGGTACTCAATGGTAATTCATTTCCTTGCTTTTTTTTTTTCTTCCTTTCTTCTAGTTATCACAAGGGAGATTTTAAGGAAAAGTAAATGTGTGTTACATATGAAAGCAGTGTTTATAGTGGTTACAAGCACTGCTTTGGTTCCCAACAGACACCTGGGTTTAAATCCTGTTGTACAGCTTCCTGCTTATGTGACCTTAAGCAAGTTACTTTCACTCTCTGACATTTTGCAGGAACCTCAAAGTGGACATGTTGAAAACCAAATTCATCTGCTTCCCTCCAACCTCCTTGCCATCTAGTGCTTCCCAGCCCAGTATGTGCAATCGTCAACCCCCCAGATACTAGACACCTGGAGCCATCGTCCTTTACTCCTCCTTCCCTCTCACCTCTGTGTCTCATTTAATCACTGGCTTCGCTAATTTAATCTCATTAATAGTTTCCAATGTTCTTTCCTCTCTCTTCTGGGTTAATGCATAGTTGGGTTCTTTTTTGCCTCTCACCTGAACAAGTGCACTGGCTCCCTAAGTGATCCTCCTGCCTGCAGACTCACCTGTCTCAACTCTATTGGCCATACCTGTGTCTGAGGAACCTTTATAAAATGCAAAGCAGGTCCTCATTGTGCTTGAGGCCCTTCCACCTCTCCCTGCTGCCTCTGGGCTGAAGCCGAGGCTCATACTCCTTACCGTGGTGTCTAAGGCTGTACTTGGTCCTGTAGGGAAATGACTCAAGGGCACACAACAACATTATGCCAGTGAGTCCCTGGGTGATGCAAATAGTTCATGTGCTGGGTCGCTAACCAGTCATAGGCCGCGGACCTCTCCAGCCTCTCCTCTCCTCACATACGTGCTTCAGCCATGCTGAACTTGGTGTATTTCCTTCCTGCAGGAAGCCTCAGTGTCTGAACTGACTTTGACTCTTTCTTCATCCACATAATTCCTTCCAGTCTCTCAAGGTACAGCTTCAGGGTCTTCTGTGGGAAATCTTTGCTGATGGCATTCCAATTCTGGTCAGGTCTAGCTGCCTGTCTTCTGTACTTATACTTGTTACTAACTCTGTACAGTAATGACCACAGGGCATCATTCATTTTTCTCTCCAGCTAGACTTTGAGCCCCTGCAGATGAGGGACCTTGTCTGAGTTACTTTTATAGCCTGAATGCTGGCACTTAGTCGCTGCTCAGCTAATGATACTTTTTGACTACTCTGCACTTGGATGGTGGTACAACAGTTAAATGCTTGGCTGCAAACCGAAAGGTTGGAAGTTTGAACCCACTGATGGCTCCATGGGAGAAAAGACCTGGTGATCTACTCCTGCAAAGATTGCAGCCTAGGAAACCCTATGGGAGTTCCACTTTGTCTTATAGGGTCTCTATGAGTTGGAATTGACTCAATGGCACACAGCAACACCGTTATGCCAGTGAGTCCCTGGGTGGTGAAAATGGTTCATGTGTTGGGCTGCTAACCAAAAGGTTGGAGGTTTAAGTCCAGCCAGAGGTGCCTTGGAAGAAAGGCCTGGTGATCTACTTCTAAAAAATCAGCTATTGAAAATCTTATGGAGCACAATTCTACTCTGACACACATGGAGCTGCCATGTGACCAACTGTTTTTCAGATGCCTGCCTTTCACCTTATAAAGTGAGCACTTTGGCACTGTACAGGGGACAGGATGGTGCTTTCACTGGTCTTAAGAGCTGTGGATATTTGCTACAAATTGACCCAAACTGAAACCCCTTTAACAGACTGGAAGAATTTCTGTTGGCTTTTTACTTTGACCAGAAATGCGTTCAGTATTCATGAGCATTGCCAACAAATGTGCCGCTTCCCTTTTTCTTAAAAAGCTCCCAAACTCTTGCACAGTTTATAGTCTTGCTTCAGTTCTTTTGATGGAATTCACAATGGCAGGTTTAGGATGGTGAAATTGCTAAATTGTGTTAATTTGAAGAAAAAAAATTCGGATGTATTTAAATTGAGGAAATGAATTTTCAAGAATCTGAATGTGATTTATGCCATTCTATTCAATTAAACAAACTTTTATTAAGTGCCCACTCTGCGCCATATATGGAGCCCAACACTTGGCGACAGGTGGGGTGACCAGATGTGGGCAAGATGTGGTTCCTGCCCTTTGCAAGCTTGCTGTCTGAAGGGGAGGCAGAAATTGCGAAACTATTGTAAAACAGTGGCGAGAAGAAGAGTACAGAAAGAGGAAAGTTCTATGAATAGCACTAGCCAGTCTGTAGGTTCTACATGATACCTGGGGGGCACTCTGTAGGGGAGTCAGGAGCGAAGGGGTCCTTTTAAACTCATCCCGAGGACACAGCTACGGGCAGGAGAGCAGGCCAGAGAGAGGGACCATTTTAACACCTCATTCTAGGAGCATGGTCCCCGTTAGCCTCTCAGGGTGCAGTGCAGATCTACAGTTCCAAGTTGAGGGGCAGTAATTACATGAGAAAGGTCCCGGGGTGGCGCAAACGATTTGCACTCAGTTGGTAACTGAAAAGGGTGGTTCAAACCCACCCAACAGCATCGTGGAAGAAACGGCCTGGTAATCTGCTTCTGTCAAGATTACAGCCAAGAAAACCCTGTGGAGCAGTTCATGGGGTTGCCGTGAGTCAGAATCAACTCCATAGCACACGACAACAACAACAACAATTACGTAAAGCTTTTCCGCCCAACATCCCAAGCTTCTCTTCCTACAGTTCCGGTTGAGATTGCACATGCAGTGCCCTTGTCTTCATTTTCTGCTGAAGCTTCCTGTCTGCAGTGCCTGGGAAATTGCTGTGGGCTGTCAAGTTCTCCTGAATACACAGAGCCAGGCACTGGCAGCAGCAGATGATCCCTCCCCAGGGTAGTGTGAAATGCAGTTACCTATTTGGTGCAACAATATATTACCCGTTGTCCTTAACTGCACCCAGAGTCATGCAAACCAGTCCTCAACCAGCTTATTTTTCTGTCAAACAAGACAGAAATGAGACACGGTATACAGCAGAAGCAGGACTCCCTTCTTCTAAATGGCTCCAGAAAGTGGTTGTCGAGGAAGCTTTTCCTGAACCCTCCTGGAAGGGACAGATTCAATCTTCAGAGGCCCTAGCACTGAAGAGCTATGTGGACACCTTGGTCTCATATGTAACTGAAATCAAAACACCACTGATCCATACAATCTAGGCAATGAAGTGGAAAAAAATCTGATTTTTCCCATAATGATAATTCCATGCTCCTTTTTGGAAATATCCATATTCTTTCAAAACATGTTTTCTCCATTTTTTCATGTCCTGCCTTGCCAGTCTGCTTAGTCTGCCTCTCGGGAAAGGCAGTCCTGCAGGGTGGGATGGAGTAGTGCTTCCATTGCACCTCATGCTCACCTCTAACACAGATAGGTTCACTCTCCACAGTAAATAGCCACTTACGTGTCTTCCATACCAGACTGTGAACTCACCCAGGCTGAGGCTAGGAATTGTGTTCCTTTCAGTGGCTTGGTGCGGGGCACAGGTCCTGGCCATGGTAGGGGGTGGGTGAACATCTGTTGAATGAGTGTCTTTTGTCATAACAGTCTTGATGGCTAAGCAGGTGGAGACCTCAGCAGCTGATGCTAAGGAAAAGGACAATGAGGGGAAATTGGGTGGGACTGGAGCCTGTGAGCATGCTCTAAGGGACCCTTGAGGGAGATCAAGCTTTATTAGACAATGATTTGGAGTTGATTTAGACTTAGCCCTGGATGGCCCTGTCATCTGGGGAGGGATGGTCCAGGAGGTGGGACATAAGAACAAAAGGTGTTATGTGATCACGACATTTTGTTTCTGGGAGAATGGGCCATTGAGAGCTGGAAGTACAGGAGACGGTCCAGCACCATTCCTCCTACCCAGCCGAACAGATATTAGCCAAGAATGCTGGAATGACAGGAAGGGGAATTGAGGCAGCAACTTGGTTTGACTAAGAAAATAAGGTGAGGGTCAAGGAAAGACTCTGAACTGATGGACATAGAGGTGTTCAATACTCTCTTCAGGCTTCAAGGTACTGACTCTTGGCTGCAAGAATAAGTCTCAATCCTACCCACGGGTGGAGCCTGATCATAACATACTCCAGCTTCTAGGGGGAGCTCAAGAACCCCGCATAGTGGAAGATGGGGAATAAAGTAAATGGGTCAAAGACAAGGTCATATGATTGGATCACACTCCTAGGGGGCAGTGTTCACAGAAAAAGAGTTTCAACTGTATTTCTTGGCTGATTTTCTCTTAGACTGTTTCGCTCTCCTTCACTAGCGTCTAGAACTTGCTCCTTTTCTTTTGCTGTCAGAGCCCAAACGGAGACAAATATTGTAGCCTTTGCCCTGAAAAAGCAGTCCTGGTTGGTGCAGTGGTTAAAGCACTCAGCTGCTAAGTGAAAGGTCAGCAGTTAGAACCCGCCAGCCGCTCTGTTGGAGAAAGATGTGGCAGTCTGCTTCCATAAAGATTTACAGCCTTGGAAACCCTACGGGGCATTTCTACTCTGCCCCTTAGAGTTGCTATGCGCCGGAATCGACTCGACAGCAGTGGGTTTGGTTTTTTTGGTTTTTGCCCTAGAAAACGTGTCTGCAGTAGGGGGTTCAGGATCTCCAGTTGAGCAGGGAAGACAGATGCTGATAACAGCAATGACGCTCGTGACAGAGTCTTGCCCCATGTAGCAAGTCTGAAACCCAAGGAATTTTAAAGGCAGCTATTTTCAACGGTGGCCTGTAAATGCACATCTCAAATAACAAATCTTAAACCTGATCCAACAATGCAGCCATTAAAACGGGAACTGTGGGCTTCTTTTGAAAGCCTTCACCAATGCTGCTCCGGCTTAAAAGGAAAAGAGAGGAAAAAAAAAAAAAGGCTCGTGTGATAGCCACAGTTCAGAATTCCAGCCCCATATTAGTAACATCTGCTGATTCTGCCTTTTGAGCAGAGTCATCAATCCTGCCTTGGAGGCTGCAGTGGAGAAAAGGAATCGTGCAGGCTGGGAGGCATCTACCTCCCGTCCACCTGACCTGGCTGATGTGCCCGAGGTAGGTACACCTCACCCCTCGTGGGGAAGTACGGAGAGGGCCTTCAAGGAGACCCTCGCTCTGCCACTTTGCAGCCTGACTGCACTGCGTTAGTTATTGACTTTATCAGTGTATCCGTACGAGTCATAGCTTCCGAGGTGAGTGCCCACCAACCCTGACACCACTCCTGGCTGTGGGAACAGCTGTCAGAGACGCTGCCTGTCCAAGTGTCTGGAAGATGATTTATAGTATGTACTTGAGCAGCCTGGTGATATTTATTAATCAAAATGTCAGATAATCTAATGATAATGCATTTACTCAGAATTATCAATTTTTTAAATGAGCATTTTAGATGTTGGCTGTGGGTTTCTTTTTTAGAGATAATAGTATTCTCTGGGGGAATTTGTTAGGGTTTTTTGGTTTGTTTTTAACCAAGTTTACAGTGTCAAGCTATGCGCATATAAGGAATTCCAAGCAGATCCCATTCCACAGAGACAGGGGCTGTTATTCTTGTTTTGGATGTGGGAAAAATGAATATTTCAAATGGTGTATTCAAAGGTAATCAATGAGTAAGATTTTTGATTGTTTGTTTTTCACATTTGTAAAATGCCTCCTTCGTGACTCATGCTTCAGGCTGTTGAAAGTCCCTTCCCATATGCTGTCTCCCTTAGCTTCATCTTCCAGATGTGTGACAAATACTATTATCTCCATTTTACAGATGTGGAAATCAAGATTATGTAACTCATGTCACGCAGCTAGTGAGTTTCAGAAACAGAATTCAAACTCAGCTCTCTCCCTGGCAGCGCTATCGTTCCCTCTCTTATATCAGCCCACTCTTTCATTCATTTCTTCCTTCATTCCTTTGATTAGCAAACATTTCTGAGCGTCTCTTATGTGCCCAGCATTGAGCATTGGGAATACAGAGGCAAAAGCGTAGTTTTATCCTTGCAGAGTCCCCAGTCTGATGGAGAAGTCAGATGAGCAATCAGGAATACCAATTCATTATGCTAAGATAATTGAGAATATTTTTAGTTTAAAACTGCTATTTAACACACATTCATTAAGCCCTTTTGTGTGCATCACAGGGCCTGCATCACAGCATGGCAACAGCTGGCAACAGCTGGAGCTGAGTAGAGGTTGATCTTGTATTTAGATTGAGTGTGGGAAGTCAAATTTGCCACAGTCTCTACCACTCCCTTTTGTATACCTAGAACTGAGCCAAGGGCAGTTGTCATTAATCATCTTTCTTTCACTGTGTGTGTGTGTGTGTGTGTGTGTGTGTGTGTGTGTGTGTGTGTGTGTATTTTAGTATTTGCCTCAGTTTACTCAGTTATTTTACTTGTTTGCTTTCTTTGGACATGTGAGTTTTTGATCTCTTATCTGAAACTTTGGAAAAAGGGAAGGAGCTCCGCGTACCGACACATCTCATGTATCAGGTACAATGGTGGGTGCTTTACTTACAGTCTCTTATTGAATTAAGAAACTTGGGTCCAAACCTTGACTACAACAGTAATTGTCCTTGTTCTCATGGGCAAGTCATTTATCACATCTAGGCCTCATTTTTTATTTGCAAAAAGAGAAAGTCTGATTTGTTGGTTTCTAAGACCCTTTTCACCTCTGACATTCTCCCATTCCAGATTCTCTACTCCTCAGGGGCTGGG
>NW_004444122.1:1923512-1924379 GCF_000243295.1 Trichechus manatus latirostris | reverse complement strand
TGCTTGTGGGAACATGAAAAGAGGCAACTAAAATCGCAGGGCAAGGCTATAGTCCAGAACCAGAGGGGAGAAAGCATCCACGGTTTGTGTCTGGACTCTGCTCATCAAGGAGGTATAATCAATTTCCGCCCTTGCCGAGGGGACCATCCATCCATCTTACTGCAGTTTTAAAGGAATGAACAGAAGTGTGGCTGATAGTTCCCCATGAATCAACTCCTTTTGGGGACTTACTCTCACTCCACTCTCTTTTTCTTCAAACTGTCGTTTCTCTTAGGAGTTCAGCCTTCTGAATGAGAAAAGCAGAGTGCTACAGTTATATCTCTGAGGGCTTCTGTGTTAAAGACGGGATTGCTCTCCTTGGTTCCTTCTGAGCTGGTCTGCTCACTAAGAATGGAGGCAAGTGTCCTCTGAGGTCCTTGAAGAGGGCTGAGCAGGCCCAGTAGTGCCTTGATGGTCTTGTTAGTGAGAGCAACTGACAGTTAACAAATTCTGGCCACATCTATGTTTAGAGTAGAGAGAACAGGACAGTTTTGAAAGGACACTTTTGCCTTGAGAAGAAATAACTTGACAGTATTTTTCAATTCTGAGGGAAGATAGTAATAGGATTTTTTTTTTGTTTTTTTTTTTGTTTTCTTCTTGGCTTGATAAATGCGGCTTCTCCCTACACTGTTTTACTGTGTAATTCAAATGTTGCTGGGGGAATATTCAAGAAAGAGACGGCATCGATGTATCCTCTCTTCCCACCACAAGAACACTGATTTGTTGTTTAAAATAGAATTCTTCTGAGATACATGATCAAGCTTGATAAAAAGGAGAGAAATTCCTGTTTTCCAGAAATGAAGAAGAAGGTCATTTAAACAGATGTCA
>NW_004444122.1:1904423-1905595 GCF_000243295.1 Trichechus manatus latirostris | reverse complement strand
ACGAGATGGATTGACACAATGGCTGCAGTAATGGTCTCAAGAATAAAGATGATTGTGAGGGTGGCACAGGACAGGGGAGTGTTTCCTTCCGTTGTGCATAGGGTCGCTATGAGTTGGAACCGACTAGACAGCACTTAACAACAACCAGCAGTGTTTGAGGGTATCTGTTTCCCCATAGCTTTTCCAATACAGAATGGTACAATCTTTTCGATACTTATGAGCCTGATAGATAAAAGAAATAACTTAGCATAACTCTAATTACAGTGTTCTTATTATGAATGGGAGCCCTGGTGGCACAGTGGTTAAGTGTTCTGCTGCTAACCAAAAGATGGGCAGTTGGAATCTGCCAGCCGCTCCTTGGAAACCCTATGGGACGGTTCTACTCTGTCCTACAGGGTCACTATGAGTTGGAATCGACTCAACGCAAATGGGTTTAGTTTAGTTTAATTTTTATTATGAATGAGATTGAGCATGTTTTCATTTGTAGAAGAGTCATTTGTTTTTCTTTTTTTTTGTGAAATGTCTCTTTGTATATTTTCCCTTTTTTTCTACTGAAGCACTTCTCTTGTTCATATTCATTTGTGCGGTTTTAAACATGTTAGTGAATTTAGTCATTTGTGATGTAAATTGAAAAGATTTCTTCCCGATTTGTTTGTCTTTGTAAGTGGTCTTTTTGTCATGTAGAACTTTATATATCTGAGTAGTTAAATTTATCCATATTTTTCTTTTATAACTTTTGGGTTTCGTGTTATATTTAGAAAAGCTTTTGCTCTCTAAAATGATTTTTAAAACTCCCATTTTTTTGTGATGTTTCATTTTTTTAAATATGCAAATCTTTGATCCATTTAGAATTTGTTTGGTGTAAAGGTGATTAATTATTACTTCAGTTTTATTTTCCTTTCAGATGACTAGCAGTTGTACCAATTATTTGTTAGATAATTGATCATGTCTCCATTTACTTGAAATTTTATTATATGCTAAAATTTTGATGAATTTGTGCTTATTTTCTGTACTTTCTTTCAATTCCTTTGATCTGTCTGTGGATTTGTACCCTAGTACCATAGATTTTTATTTACTATAACTTGATAATATCTTTTAATATCTTGTAGACCTAATCCATTCTCATTATAATTCTGTTTCATGTTTTCTCCTGGCATGTTTAGTGTTCATTT
>NW_004444122.1:1902256-1904323 GCF_000243295.1 Trichechus manatus latirostris | reverse complement strand
AAAAAAAAAAAAAACCCAGCATATTGTATTGCTAAAAAAAGAAGGAAAACAAAAACAGAATAACATTCTTCATCTTCTCTGAAGCAATGAGAGCTAGAAGATGTAGCAAAGTGAAATCTGTGAGAGCAAGAACTCGTCGGGGCAGCCTTGTTTTTTTTTTCCCAGTTCTCACAAGTTTTCTGCCTCTGACAGGGTGCAGTCTTACCACTTTTCTATCACTCATTTTAGTGGAAAATATTTGAGGTTTTCTTCCTTGACAGGTTTCCACCTCAGTTTCCGGCTTTCACAGGTTTTACTGTATATCATCTATTGTTATTAAAGACAAAGAACAGGAATTCAACAATACAGTGATCAGCCAAAATATCATTTACATGTGGGATAGAGTAGGACATTTTCTGAAATGTGAGTTTCCATGCAGGATCACCTTTCTACCTGATCTTATGATCAGTGAATCTTTAGTTAAATCCAAATAGAAGATTATAATGTGACTGGTAATTTGTGTTTGGTAAGAATTCTTGCCACCTTAGCATCAGATTGCAAAGAAAATCTTACTGATAACCTACAAATAAGGTTTTAAATTACCTCATTGTATGACTATACAAGATTGTGAATGGTTACTGTTTATGGAGAAAAAACTGTTTAGATATGTAAACATTCAGATATTGGTGTGGGTAATGGATTTATTTACTATTTTTTTTTATAACAATGGAGAAATCTAGGTTTAAATGTGACTGGTAGAAACCAGAAGTTAACTACTTGCAGAACCAAAAAGCATAGTAGAATTTACAAATTAATAAAAAAATCAAGCAAAAGAAGAAGAAGAAGAAAAAAAAAAAACTTGAGCAAAACTGCAGTCAGGAAAGATTAACATAGGAAACAACAAAAAACTAAAGTAAATAAAAATCATAAAATAAGGTGGAAGGAATGAAATAAGGTACGTAATTGGCTTCATTAAATGTAAATAGGCTGAACTGCCCTATTAAATAATTTTCAAATTGTATTAAAAATAATTTAAATTTAAAACTAACGTCATCTGGTATTTATTTTGATGCCTAACGTAAAGTAGTTTCTAGCTTTTCTTTTTCTTCCAATAGTTAACTAATTATTCTAGTAAAATTTATTAAATTTTTTATCTTTCCCTGCTAATTTGAAACTAATTATTATGTACGTACATGTGTCTGTTTCTAGGGGTTTTATTCTGTTCCATGAATAAATTGATTTACATATCACATTATTCTATTTAGCAAAATTTTAAATTATATCTCACAATCTGGCTTGTAAATTCTTCTGAATTGTTTTTATTTAGGGGAGTAATTCTTACTTATTCTTTTTTATCTATGTATGTTTTGGAATTATTTTGTAAAATTCCAAAAAAAAATTTTAGATTTTTAAAAATTGCATTAAATATATAAGTTGGTGAAATTAAAAATTTTAAAGTATTATGTCTTAACACCCAGGAAACTGAACTCTTTCTCCATTTAGTCCAGTCTTCTTTTATATCCTGGAGTTAAATTTCCTAGGTTTATTCCCACAGTCTTGCATTGCACTTGTTACTTTTATGATTAATAAGTGGAGCCCTGGTGACGCAGTGGGTAAGTGCTCGGCTGCTAACTGAAAGGTTGGTGGTTCAAACTCACCAGCTACTCTGTGGGAGAAAGACATGGCAGTCTGCTTCTGTAAAGATTTACTTCCTTGGAAACTCTATAGGGCGGTTCTACTCTGTCCTATAGGGTCACTATGAGTAGGAATCGACTCGATGGCAACGGTTTTTTGTTTTTTTTTTAACTTTTATGTGTGCCTTCTCTGGGCCAGGTCTGAAAGGTATGTCATTTCATTTGTTCCTCACAAAAAGGCTTTGAGGAAGTCACTGCTATTATCAACATTTTATTGAACCTTGTGGACTTTAAATGACTTGCCCAGCGTCCCTAGTCTAAGAAATAGAAAAAAGACAGGATCACGGAGCTGAAATTTCTAACCCTTGCTCTCATGTTCTACTGAGATGAATAAGACTTGGTCCTTGCAAGAGTAGTCCATGGTCTATTGGGGGTAAGAAGGCTTTTTTTTTTT
>NW_004444122.1:1900421-1901747 GCF_000243295.1 Trichechus manatus latirostris | reverse complement strand
CTCTACATTTAAGATACAGAGTTAAAAGCTTAATTTATTTTTATCCTTTCTTCTTTGGTAATAAATACATTTAAAGCAATAATATTTTTTGTTACTGCAGAAGTATTGATATGTAGCATTCTCATCATTTTCCTAAGAATATTATAATTTCTGTTTTGATTTTTTCCTTACTCTATAATTACCTAAGATATTGCTTCTTAAAAATTTCAAGTGATTGGATTTTTAAATAAATGTTTTATTAGGCTTTTAGCATCTCTTTTAAAAAATGATCATGATTCCCTGGCTCCTGGGAGTTTTGTTGTTGTCGTTAGTGTAACAAACCCTCATTTTTAAATGGGAAGTAATAATAGTACCAAAAGATTGGTGGTTCGAACACACCCAGTGACTCTGAGGGAGAAAGACCTGGTGATCTGCTCCTGTAAAGATTGCAGCTTAGAAAACCCTACAGAGCAGTTCTACTCTGTAACACATAGGGTTGCTATGAGTTGAAATTGACTCAGTGGCACCTAACAACAACAATGATGTAGGGTTGCTGTAAGGATTAAATAAAATCATGCATGTCAAGTGTCAAGCACAGTCTTATTATTATTATCGTTAGTCCTAAATCAATAGAAATCTTGAACTTTATAGTTCTTTTTTAAATTAAGTTTCCTCATGCTACACTGTAAACTGTAGATTGCCTAGTCAGTTAATGAAGTTTAAATTTAAACAAGTGGAAAACATGTAACTATTTGTTAGTGTTATTATGGGCATTCTTGTTCTGAGTACAAGATGGGTCTAGATTCTCCTCTCAGACTTTAGGATTCTAAGACGCAAATTACCTGGGGTGACAGGTCTCCAGGCTGCAGAGGGGCTGCCCAGCATCAGGGTTAAGAGCAAGCTCCACAGCCAGCCTGTCTGTCTTCATCGCCCAGCTCCTGTAGTCACTGGAGTTACGTGACCTCTCTACCTCTGCGCCTTTATCTGTGGAAAAATGAGGATATTAACAGCACCAGCCTCACTGGCTTATCATGAAGATTAAATGAATTGATACATGGAAAGCATTTAAATATCTGACAGGTAGTAAGTGGTAGGTAAGCGTGAGCTGTTATTAGCTATCACTCATACCCTCCTTCCCTTCTCCACTGTCAACACTTTTCCAGACCCTTACAGCCTTTCATAGAAATTAATCTTCATTAATTCAATTCAGTACAAGAAACATTTTTCGAGTGTCTACTATGTTCCAGGCACTGTGCTACTACTTGTACAGAGCTCAACAGCTGTTGTTGTTAGGTGTCGTCGAGTCGATTTTCAACCCATAGTGACCCCACGTGACAGGGTAGAACT
>NW_004444122.1:1897776-1899767 GCF_000243295.1 Trichechus manatus latirostris | reverse complement strand
CAGGACCAGGCAACATTTTGTTCTGTATACATTAGGTCACCATGAGTCAGAGCAACTAACAACAAGAAATGTCCCCACCAATTCTTTTGAAGTCCAGCTCAGGTTCCACTTTCTTTAAAAGACCTGTCCCAATCACTCTGTCATTATTGGGTGCTGTTGAGTCTATTCCGACTCATAGTGACCCAGTGTGACAAAGTAGAACTGCCCCATAGAGTTCTGGCTGTAATCTTTATGGAAGCAGATAGCCAGGTTTTTCTCCCTTGGAGCCACTGGGTGAGTTTGAACCACCGACTGTTCAGTTAGCAGCTGAGCACTTAACTGTTGTGCCACCAGGGCCCCTTCCCAACCACACTGTTATTGTTGTTAAGTGCCGTGGGGTCAGTTCCAACTCATAGCGACCCTATGAACAACAGAACAAAACACTACCTGGTCCTATGCCATCATCACAATCGTTGCTATGTTTGAGCCCACTGTTGCAGTTGCTGTGTCAATCCATCTTGCTGAAGGTCTTCCTCTTTTTCGCTGAGCCTCTACTTTACCAAGCATGATGTCTTTCTCCAGGGCCTGGTCCCTTCTGATAACATGTCCAAAGTACATAAGATGAAGTCTAACCATCTTCCCTTCCAAGGAGCATTCTGGCTGTACTTCTTCCAAGACAGGTTTGTTTGTTCTTCTGGTGGTCCATGGTATATTCAATATTCTTTGCCAACACCATAATTCAAAGGCATCCATTTTTCTTCAGTCTTCCTCATTCATTGCCTAGCTTTCACATGCATATGAGGCTATTGAAAACACCATGGCTTGAGTCAGGTGCACCTTAGTCCTTAAGGGGACATCTTTGCTTTTCAACACTTTAAAGAGGTCTTTTGCAGCAGATTTGCACAATGCAGTACATCGTTTGATTTCCTAAACGCTGTTTCCATGGGCATTGATTGTGGACCCGAGTAAAATGAAATCCTTGACGACTTCATTCATTTGTCCGTTTATCATGATGTTACTTATTGATCCAGTTGTGGTCCCAACCATGCTAACCCACTAATTTCTCTCGCATTTGCTCTTCCTTTTTACTTTTGTTTAGACTACATCCCTGGGCTCAGATTAGAATAGACATCTGATAATTCTCTGTGTATTCCCTCCTCCTCCTCGTAGGTGCCTACACAGTGCCAGGATCATGATAGGTGAGTGTTGATGGATTAAATGATTATTAAACCATTAAATAATCAATGCTTGTTCCCACCATCACAACTATGAGAGCACCGGTTCCCACTGAAATCCCTACTAGTCTTTGAAGATGAGAAGAAACCAGATTTGTCTTTGCAAAGCTCAGAATAAGTATTCCTTTTACACGTTTCTGTTCAGGAATCCAAGGGAGCAGAAGGGGCCTGGCTGTTGATTACAAAATGGCTGAGAGACAAGAAGGAAAGGGATGTAGAAACCTCGCGAATACAGCTCTCATTGCTGAAATGTCAAACCAACTGAAGTCAAGCCCATTAATCTTGTTTTATTGCAAGATTCAAAATCGCCATGCCACGGCAGCCACAAAATTGATGGATGGATTTCCCTGTGCTCACCCAGCACCTCGGCTGCCTGGGAAACCAGACCCAGATGAACAGGGAGAGGAAATTAAACCTGCCTTTGAGGTTTTCAGTAACTGCTGGGAGAGGAAGATGGTGCATTCATGGTCTCTGGCCTCCAACTCGCTTATGTTTGGTTTGTACTGCATTTTTTATAAGCAAATAAAAGCAGCAGCAGTGCTGAAACCATCACAGTAAGTCTTAAACGCCTTCCTGCTCCAGTGACAAGGTAGGAGAGGACACAACCTGGCTGCCTTGTTCTTTACAGCCACGAAGCTGTGATCTCAGTTGACTCTGTACTAGTGAAGCAGGTGAAAGATAGTAGCACCTGGCTGTTTTAATTTATAGTTGACTACTGGGGACTGGTCAAAAACCTTTTTCCATAGGTCAGTTTTCAAGTTAGAGTCCTTTTTTTTT
>NW_004444122.1:1867432-1897329 GCF_000243295.1 Trichechus manatus latirostris | reverse complement strand
GCTATTTTCAATCGCCTCATATATATGGGAAAGCTGGGCAATGAATAAGGAAGACAGAAGAAGAATTGATGCCTTTGAATTATGGTGTTGGCAAAGAATATTGAATATACCATGGACCTCCAGAAGGACGAACAAATCTGTCTTGGAAGAATACAGCCAGAATGCTCCTTGGAAGGGAGGATAGCAAGACTTCATCTTATGTACTTTGGGCATATTATCAGGAGGGAGCAGGCCTTGGGTAAGGACATCATACTTGGCAAAGTAGAGGGTCAGTGGAAAAGAGGAAGACCCTCAGGGAAATGGATTGACACAGTAGCTGCAACAATGGGCTCAAACATAGCAACGATTGTGGTGATGGGGCAGGACCGGGCAGTGTTTCATTCTGTTGTACATAGGGTTGCTATGAGTGGGAACTGATTCAACGGCCCCTAAAACAACATTTCCTAATACAGGATAGGGGTTGGGGAATAGACAGAGAGAGACAGAGGCACTCACTTCCTTGAATTGTGGCTGATAATACACCCAGAATATTTTTCCTGGTTTGTTTGCCTTCTGATTTTTAGGAGCCCTGGTTTTGGCACAGCGATTAAGCACTTGGCTGCTAACTAAAAGGTCAGTGGTTCGAACCCATGAGCTGCTCTGTGGGAGAAAGAAGTGACTGTCTGCTTTTGTAAAGATTGACAGTCTTAGAAACCCCTTGGGGTAGTTCTACTCTATCCTGTAGGTCATACGAGTCAGAATTTACTTGCCAGAAATGGGTTTTCTGATTTTTGAAGAACATAGAGGTGTGTTTCTATATTTTTTATGTTGTAGATTACCTCTCTACTCTTTTATGATTTCTTCTATCATTTGCAAAGTATTTATTTCTATTTTATTTTAATTTCCCATGGCCAGATTAAAAGATAGCTCAAATCCAACTGAAATTTATTTCAGTGTAAGATGTGCATGCGTTACGGGTTTGTGTGTGTGTATTTAAATTGCTGTATATACAGAATTCCATCATATAAAGATACCACACTTTGTCTATTTCCCCATGGTTATTGAGAAACTTTTTAATTATTTTTTGCTGCTTCAAACAATTCCTTAT
The DNA here is from genome assembly GCF_000243295.1 of Trichechus manatus latirostris. Taxonomy (NCBI): domain Eukaryota; kingdom Metazoa; phylum Chordata; class Mammalia; order Sirenia; family Trichechidae; genus Trichechus; species Trichechus manatus. The sequence continues at coordinate 1,896,242 of NW_004444122.1, read as the reverse complement.
AGAACATATGTCAAAGTCTCTCTAAAGTGTGTACCTGGAACAGAATTGCTGGGTCACAGGTGTACATTTTCAATTATCCTAGATAATCCCAAGTTGCTCTGAAAATGGTGACCCAAATTTATATACCTACCATCAGAATATGAGATTACCTGTTTTCCCGAAGCTTCACTGTTTCTAATGTTAACAATGTTGTATGTGTGTGTTTTAGTCTGATGGATGTGAAATGGTATCTCATGGTTGTTTTCATTCGCCTCTTCTTGATTACTAGTAACTTAAATATCTTTTCATATATTTATGAACCATTTAACATTTCTCATTTTAGAATCACCTGGTCCTTATCTTTGCTCATTTTTTTTTAAAAAAAATTCATTGTTATTCTTTTCTTTGTTGTTTTGTAGAAGTTCTTTAGATATTTTAGGAATTAATTCTTTGTTCTTAAGTGTATTACAAATATATTTCCTAGTATTTTTTCTTTTCATTTAACTTTGTTTACTGTCTTTCAGTATACCAAAGATTTTATTTATTTTTTATTGTGGTAAAAATATAGATAACACATTTGCCAATTCAACATCTTTCATGTGTGTAGTTCATTGACACCAATTGCATCAATGAGGTTGTATAACTGTCACCAATTTTTGTTGTCAAATTTTCTCTCACCGTAAACAGAAAATCAATGATGTGATCAGGTTTTAAAATATTTTCCTTTATGGTTTATGCTTTTTGTCTTTATTTAAGAAATAATTCCCTAACCTCAGCTCATAAAAATATTACTTCTCATAGATTTCAAACTTTTCTTTTTCTCGTTTGCTGTTGTTGTTAGGTGCCATTGAGTCGATTCCAACTCATAGCGACCCTGTGCATAGCAGAACAAAACATTGCTCAGTCCTGTGCCACGCTCACAATAGCAGGTATGTTTGAGCCCATTGTTGCAACCACCACATCAATTCATTTCGTTGAGGGTCTTTCTCTTTTTTGCTGACCTTTTACTTTCTCATTAGGTTTTAAATCAATCTGAAATTTATTTTGGGACCTCATTATCTCTTTATCAAGTATGGAAATTTGAAACAAATAGGATGAATTAACTTTTTAGTTAATGTTTAAGAACAGATGGTATTGGGTGAAGATTATGAGTGCCCTAAATATTTAGACAAGTTTATCAATAAATTCGTGGGGATCTTTGGGAATTTTTAATGACATATTCCACGTTTTCTTTTCGCCTTTGATCCTGTCTGTTTTGGGATATGTGAATGTGTTATGTAACCTTAATACATGTTGTCATTTAAATGTGTTTATCTTGCCTCCACCAATTCAATTACACTATAAACTTCTAAAGGGCAGGGCTCATATTTTATAACTCCGTGAATGGCCCACCTTGACTATGAAGAGCAAAACTGAGATTTTAAGCTTCCCATATAAGTAAAAGTGAGCTTTGTCAACATTGTCACCCTGGGAAGCCTCTAATGGCGTCTTTAGAGCAACTGTTTTAGATTGGCTTTCGATGACTAGTACCAATTGCCATCAAGTGGATACTGACTCATGGTGCTCCCATGTGTATCAGAGTAGAACTGCACTCCTTAGGATTTTCAGTGGCTGATTTTTCAGAAGCTGATCTCCAGGCCTTTCTTCAGGGATATCTCTGGGTGGTTTCAAACTGCCAAGCTTTCGGTTAGCAGCATACTTACACCCACAAAAACACACATGCTCACACATACACATACAAGTGTAAAAAGTATCTATCCTTGATATTTGTAAATTTTTTATCATATGACTACAGTGAAACCTGTGAGAGCCAGAACTTGACTGGACTGCATTGTTTTTCTGGGTCTACAGTTTTAGTACTTTTCTATCTCTCCTATTAGGGGAAAATATTTCCGTTTTCCTTCTCTGACAGGTTTGTGCCTTATGCAGGTTCCAGCTTTCGCAAGTTTTACTGTATATGTAATATTACTACGTGCCTTAATTTTTTCTTTACTATTAATTGCTAGATTCCCATTCGCATTTTCAATTGTCTGTTTTTTTGTCCGTTTGTTTGTCTCATATAATGTGATAGAATTGACCAGAGATTTATCTGTTGGTTTGTTGTTTCTTCTTGTGGTAAAATATATATAACAAAACATTTGCCATTTCAACCATTTATATGTGTACAATTCAGTGACATTAATTATGTTCACCATGTTATGCAACCACCACCACTCTCCATTTCCAATTATTTCATCACCCTTAATAGTAAATTAGTACCCCTTAAGCAATAATTTCCCTTTTCTACCCTCCAAACCCACCTCTGGTAACCACTAATAAATTTTGGTCTCTCTGCATTTGCCTATTCTAGATAGTTCGTAGAAGTAGGATCACACAATAGCGTCTTTTGTGTCTGACTTATTTCACTCAGCATAATGTTTTCAAGGCTCAGCCAAGGCTCATATATGGCATGTCTCAGAACTTCATTTGTGTTTATGACAGAATAATATTCCATAGTATGGATATAACCCACTACTCATCTGTCAGTTTGTCCTACTGTCGTGGGTTTCATGTTGTTATGATGCTGGAAGCTATGTCACCAGTATTTCAAATACCAGCAGGGTCACCCATGGTGGATAGGTTTTAGCAGAGCTTCCAGCCTAAGACAGGCTAGAAAGACGGACCTGGCGATTTACTTCTGAATAAATTAGCCAGTGAAAACCTCATGAATAGCAGTGGAACATTGTCTAATATAGTGCCAGAAGATGAACCCCTCAGGTTGGAAGGCAGTCAACTCAAAATATGACTGGGGAAGAGCTGCCTCTTCAAAGTAGAGTCTACCTTAATGACTTGGAGAGGGTAAAGCTTTCAGGACCTTCTTTTGCTGATGTGGCATGACTCTAAAAGACAAGAAACATCTGCAAACATCCATTAATAATGGGAACATGTAATGTAGGAAATATGACTCTAGGAAAATTGGAAAGTTGTCAAAAATGAGATGGAACACATGAAGATCAATATACTAGGCATTAGTGAGCTGAAATGGACTGGTATTGACCATTTTGAATTGGACAATCATATGCTGTACTATGCCAGGAATGACAATTTGAAGAGGAATGATATCACATTCATTCTCAAAAAGAATATTTCAAGATCTATCCTAAAGTGTAACACTATCAGTGATAGGATAATATCCATACACCTACAAGGAAGACCAGTTAAAATGTCTATTATTCAAATTTACACACCAACCGCTAAAGCCAAAGATAAAGAAATTGAAGATTTTTGCCAACTTCTGCAGTCTGAAAGTGATCAAACATGCAATCAAGATGCATTGATAATTACTGGTGATTGAAATGTGAAAGTTGGAAACAAAGAAGGATCATTAGTAGGGAAAATATGACCTTGGTGATAGAAACATCACAGGGAATTGCATGATAGAATTTTGCAAGAACAAAAACGTATTCATTGCAAATACATTTTTCCAACAACATAAACAGCAACTATACATGTAGACCTCACTGGATGGAAAACACAGGAATCAAATCCACTATCTCTGTGGAAAGAGATGATGAAGAAGCTCCATATCATCAGTCAGAGCAAGGCCAGGGGCCGACTGTGGAACAGACCATCAATTGCTCATATCCAAGTTCAAGTTGAAGTGGAAGAAAAGTAGAACAAGTTCACGAGAGCCAAAATATGACCTTGAATATATCCGACCTGAATTTAGAGACCATCGCAGGAATAGATTTGACACACTGAAGACTAATTATGGAAGACCAGACGAGTTGTGGGATGACATCAAGGACATCACCCATAAAAAAAGCAAGAGGTCATTAAAAAGACAAGGAAAAAAAAAGACAAAAATGGATGTCAGAGAGACTCTTAAACTTGCTCTTTAATGTAGAGTAGCTAAAGTGAACAGGAGAAGTGATAAAGTAAAAGAACTGAACAGAAGATTTCAAAGAGTGGCTCGAGAAGGCAAAGTAAAGTATTATATGACATGTGCGAAGACCTGGAGTTAGAAAAACAAAAAGGAAGAACACACTCAGCATTTCTCAAGCTGGAAAAACTGAAGAAAAAATTCAAGCCTTGAGTTGCAATATTGATGATTCTACGGGGAAAATATTGAATGACGCAGGAAGCATCAAAAGAAGGTGGAAGGAATACACAAAGTCACTGTACCGAAAAGAGTTGGTTGAAGTTTAACCATTTCAGGAGGCAGCATATGATCAAGAACCAATGGTACTGAAGGAAGAAGTCCAGGCTGCACTGAAGGCATTGGTGAACAGCAAGGCTCCAGGAATTGACGGAATACCAATTGAGATGTTTCAACAAATGGATGCAGCCCTGGAAATGCTCACTCATCTATGCCAAGAAATTTAAAGGACTGCTACCTGGCCAACTGACTGGAAGAGACCTATTTTTGTGCCCATTCCAAAGAAAGATCATGCAACAGAATGCAGAAATTGTCAAATAATATCATTAATATCACATTCAAGTAAAATTTTGCTGAAGATCATTCAAAAGTAGCTGCAGCAGTACATTGACAGGGACCTGCCAGAAATTCAAACTGGATTCAGAAGAGGAGGTGGAATGAGGAATATCATTGCTGGTGTCAGATGGATCCTGGCTGAAAGCAGAGAACACCAGAAAGAGGTTTACCTGTGTTTTATTGACTATGCAAAAGCGTTCGACTGTGTGGATCGTAACAAATTATGGAGAACATTGAGAAGAATGGGAATTCCAGAACACTTAACTGTGCTCATGGGGAACCTGTACATAGACCAAGAGGCAGTCTTTCAAACAGAACAAGGGGATATTTTGTGATTTAAAATCAGAAAACGTGTGTGTCAGGGTTGTATCATTTCACCATACTTATTCTATCTGTATACTGAGCAAATAATCTGAGAAGCTGGACTATATGAAGAAGAAGGTGGCATCAGGATTTGTGGAAGTCTCATTAACAACCTGCATTATGCAGATGACACAACCTTGCTTGCTGAAAGTGAAGAGGACTTGAAGAACTTACTGATGAAGATCAAAGACTACAGCCTTCAGTGTAGATTGCATCTCAACATAAAGAAAACCAAAATCCTCACAACTCGACCAATAAGCAACAGCATGATAAACGGAGAAAAGATTGAAGTTGTCAAAGATTTCATTTTACTTGGATCCACAATCAATGCCCATGGAAGCAGTAGTCAAGAAATCAAACAATGGATTGCATCGTGCAAATTTGCTGCAAAAGACCTCGTTAAAGTGTTAAAAACCAAAGATGTCATTTTGAGGACTAAGGTGCGCCTCACCCAAGCCATGGTATTTTCAATTGCCTCATATGCATTTGAAAACTGGATGATGAATAAGGAAGACTGAAGAACAATTGAAGCCTTTCATTTATGATGTTGGGGAAGAATTCTGAGCTTACCATGGACTAGTATAAGAACGAACAAATCTGTCTTGGAGGAAGTACAGCCAGAATGCTCCTTAGAAACAAGGGTGGCGAGACTTCATCTCATGTACTTTGGACATATTATCAGGAGGGACCAGTCCCTGGAAAAGGACATTATGCTTGGTAAAGTATAAGGTTGGAGAAAAAGAGGACGACCCACAACACAGTGGCTGCAACAATGGGCTCAAGCATAACACAGATTGTGAGAATGGCACAGGACCAAACAGTGTTTCATTCTATTGTACTTAGGGTTGCTATGAGTTGGAGCCAACTCAATGTCATCTTACAATAATAACATGGATATACCACATTTTGTTTATGCATTCATCTGTGATGAACACTTGGGATGTTTCTACCTTTTGGCTATTTTGACTAAAGCTGCAATGACATTGGTATACAAGTGTCTGAATTCCTGGTTTCAATTATTTTGGACAGATACCTAACAGTGGTATTGTTAAGTCATATAGAGATTCTATATTTCTTTTCTGAGGAACCACCACACTATTTTCCATGGTGATTGCACCATTTTACAATCCCACAGCAACAAATGAGGGTTCCAGTCTTTCCACATCCTTGATAATACTTGTTGTTTTCTATTTTTCTGATAATAGCCATCATTAGTAGGGGTAAAATAGTATCTCATTGTAATTTTGATTTGCATTTCCCTGATAACCAATGATGTTAAGTATCTTTTCATATGCTTATTTGTCATTTGTATATCTTCTTTGATGAAATGTCTATTCATAGCCTTTGCCCGTTTTTTAATTGAGTTCTCTTTTTATTGTTGAGTTATAGGAGCTCTTTATAGATCCTGAATATTAAACCCCTAACAGATATATGATTACTAATTTTTTTTTCCATTTTGTAGGCTGTCTCTTCATTTTGTTAAGTCCTTTGATGCATAAAATTTTTTTATTTTGATGGAGTCACATTTATCTATTTTGTCTTTCGTTGCTCATTCTTTTGGTGTCAAATCTAGGAATCTATTGCAAAAGCTAGGTCCCAAAGCATTATCTCTATGTTTTGTTCTAAGAGTTTTATGATTTTAGTTCTTACATTTAGGTTGTTGATCCATTTTGAGTTAATTTTTGTATATGGTGTGAGGTAGGGATACAGCTTCATTCTTTTGCATGTGAAGATCCTGTTGTCCCAGCACCATTTATTGAATTGATTGAATTGACTTAGCACCCTTACTGAAAATCAATTAACCATATATGTATGGATTTCTTTCTGGACTCTCAATTTTATTGCACTAGTTTATTTGTCTATCATTATGCCGGTATCAGAATGTTTTAATTACTGACACTTTATAGTACATTTTGAAATTAGGAAGTGTGCATTCTCCTACTTTGTTCTTCTTTTTGAAGATTATGTTGCCTATTCAGGGCCCCTTGATGTTCCATATAAATTTGAGAATTAGCTTTTCCATTTCCACAAAGAATCCTGTTGGAATTTTGATAGGGATTGCATTAAGTCTATATATCACTTTGGGTAGTATTGACATCTTAACAATATTGTCCTCCAGTCCATGAACACAGGGAATGTCTTTCTATTTATTTAGGTCTTCTTTAATTTCTTTCAGCAGTGTTTTATCGTTTTCAGTGTACAGTCTTTCACCTCCCTGGTTAAATTTATTCCTAGGTGTTTTATTCTTTTAGAAGCTACTGTAAATGAAATTGTGTTCGTAACTTCCTTTCCATATTGCTTATTGCTAGTGTATAGAAACCAAACTGATATTTATATGTTGATCTTGTACCCTTAAACTTTGCTGAGTTTTTTCTTTTTAATGTATATTATGAATTTTTAACTTATTGCACTGTAATTTCAAAATATTATCTATAAAACTTCTGCTCTTGTGTATTTATAGATATTTTCTTTGTGATTTAGTATATGATAAATTTTTGCTTATAGACCAAGTCTGTATACTTCAGAAGAAAAAGTAATCCATATTTGTGGGTTATAAAGTGTGATATAAGTCTACCAGATTGTACTATGTTTATTGTGTCATCCATTTTTTTCTATGTCCTTATTTAATTTCTGTGTACTTGGGTCTGTAGTAGACTGATAATGGTAAATTACATTCTCCCACTAAAGCATGTTTTTGTATCATATTTCGTGCATATCTTCACTTTTTGTTTTATGCAGTTGAGAGTTATATGTAAATTTTTTACTTTTAAACACTGTGTTGTCCAAAATTAATCCTGCTATTCCTGGGTTTGAATTTGACTGGCCTATTATAGTCCACATAGGGTTGCCATGAGTTAGAATCAAGTTGACAGCAACTAACAACATCTGGCCCAAAAATTTTTTTTTAAATCTTTTTCTCCAGAAACTTATCTTAAGGGCAGCTTAATGCTAACTTATGCTTTATTTTTCTCTCTTAAAGTGATTTAAAAAGTAACTAATTAAAAAAAATATATAAGCTATCCCAATAACATTCTAAAAGCTACAATAATAATTCTAAAATTTTCTAAGAAAACATAACAATTTTAACTCCCCTTTTAGCTGATGAAAGATTTTACACTTTTTACTTCTTATCCTTCTTATTTCTTATCTCTTTTTTCATTAGTAAAATCTAGGTTTTGATGTCACTTTATCTTTTCTTGTCCCTTTTTAGTTTTGGTTATTTGTGGCTTGCTCTATCTACTCTAGTTAATAAAATTAATCCTCAATAGTTAAACCTGTTTTCTCCTGTTCTATTATTGCCTTATTTTTGATAGCCTTAGTATTATTGTTTTTTTTTTTTTTACTTGAGCTGTAGACTTTCCCAAGTATTTATCCATATCAATTTTTCCTTTTTTTCCCTAAGTTTATGAGAGTGTTCCCTGCAGAATGGATTCTTGTAAAGTAAATCTCTTGAAGCTCTGAGGTTCTGAGAGTGAAAGACTATAGACTTCATAAATCAGTAACTATGAACAATAGCACACTTTTGATTAACACCCTAATTCTGAAAAGATTGTAAAAGTATCACTCCATTTTCTTCCATCATTGATTTTTACAATTGGGAGGAAAAATGAAGAAAAAAATGGCTGGACTTTTGTTGAGCACTTATTCTGTGCTCAATAAGCTGAACAAAATCTTTAATCTCCACCAAGTGGTATTATTGTTCCTGTTTAATGGATGAGGAAATTAAGTCTCAAAGAGGAGAAGTGGCTTGTCCAAGATCAACAGTTTGTAGTTTATGAAGTTATGAAGCTGGAATTTATTAAATTAAAAAAATTTTATGTGTGCTTTAGATGCAAGTTTACAGAGTAAATTAGTTTCCACTTCAATAGTTTGTACATAAAGTATTCCACGACATTGCTTGCATTCCCCACAACGTGTCTGCACTCTGCATTTCTGCCTTAGGTTCCCTATTACCTTTTGTCCTACTTTTCTACCTCTTCCTGCCTTCTCATCTTTGCTTTTGGGCAAATGTTATCCTTTTGATCTCATATAATTGATTGTTCTAAGGAATATGTCCTCTTAAGTGTTAGTGTTTATTTTATGGGCCTGTCTGTTGTTTGGCTGAAAGGTGGTCTCCGGGAATGTCTTCAGTTCCAGATCAGAAGGGTGTCTTAGAGCCATAGTCTTGGGGATTCCTCCAGTCTCTGTCAGACCAGTAAGTCTGGTCTTTTTCATGAATTTGATTTTTTGTTCTACATTTTTCTCCCACATTGTCTGAGACCCTCTGTTGTGATCCCGGTCAGAGTGGTTGGTGGTGGTAGCTGGGCACCATCTAGTTCTTCTGGTCTCAGAGTCATGTAGGCTGTGGTTCATGTGGTCCATTAGTCCTTTGCGCTAACTGCTTCGTCGAGTCTTTGGTTTTCTTCACTCTCCTTTACTCTGGATTGTAAGAGACCAATAGCTGTATCTTAGATGGCCACTTGCAAGCTTTTAAGACCTCAGCTGCTACTCACCAAAGTAGGATGCAGAACATTGTCTTTATGAATTACATTGTACCAATCGACATAGATATCCCCCAAGTCTATGGTCTTTCTTTTTTGAGCCTAGGAACTTCATCCTACGAGGTGTTTGGTTATGTCTATGAGATTTCCATGACTGTATACCTTGTGTGCTCTGTTGTCTACATTAATATACATGCAGTACCTACAGTTATGTATGTAGAAATATTCACAACCAAAACTATATCTGCAGGTGGATGAGTTCCCTTACACTCTCCCACACCTCTTTAGCAAACCTATCTACCTGTGTATCCATTTGCAGATTATTGTTTATTAATACTATTGTTTCAGGATTGTTTATATTATAGTAATTACTGTAGTTGCCCTTTATTCTTGCATTCCTCTCAGTGTCTTCCTTTGCCTTGGTTATGTTGTGCTGTCTTCCCCCATGTTGTGTATTGCCTTTCTCTTCACCAATATTAACACCTCTTCTATCTAGTTAGTAATTTTTCTCTCCTTCCTCCTCCCATCACTGGTAACCAAGAAAGAATTTTTTTTTCTGTGTATAAACCTTTTTTTTTTTAACAATAGTTCTCATACAATATTTGTCCTTTTGTAATTGACTTATTTCACTCAACATAATATCCTCCAAATTCATTCATGTTGTGAGATGTTTCAAAGATCCGTTGTTATTCTTTATTATTGCATAGTATTCCATTGTGTGTATGTACCACAGTTTGTTTATGCATTCATCCATTGATAGGAACTTAGATTGCTTCTTTTTGTTATTGTGAATAATGCTACAATAAACATGGGTGTGCATATGTCTATTTGTGTCATGGCTCTTACTTCTTTAGGGTATATACCTAGGAGTGGGATTGCTGGATCATATGGTATTTCTGTTTCTAGCTTTTTAAAAAAGCACCATACCGTTTTCCGTAGTGGCTGTACCATTTTACATTCCTACTAGCAGTGTATAAGAGTTCCAATCTTCCCACAACCTCATCAACATTTGTGTTTTCTGTTTTTATTAATAGTGCCGTTAATTGTTGGGGTGAGATGGTATCTCATTGTGGTTTTGATTTGGATCTCTCTAATGGCTAATGATAACAAGCATTTCTTCATGTGTTTGTTAGCTGCCTGAGTGTCTTCTTTGGTGGTCTGTTCATATCCTTTGCCCATTTTTTAGTTGGATAATTTGTCTTTGTTGTTGAGGTGTTGAAGTTTTCTATAAATTTTAGAGATTAGAACCTTGTCAGATATGTCATAGCCAAAAATGTTTTCCCAGTCTGTAGGTTCTCTTTTTACCCTTTTGGAGAAGTCTTTTGATGAGCATAATTGCTTAATTTTTAGTAGATCTGATTTATCTAGTTCATCTTCTCCTGAGTTGTGCATTTTTAGTTATGTTTGGTATTCTATTTATGCCATATATTGGGGCACATAACATTGTCCCTATTTTTTCTTCTCTGATCATTATAGTTTTTTGGTTTATATTTAGGTCTTTGATCCATTTTGAGTTAGTTTTTGTGTATTGTGTGAGGTATGGGCCCTGTTTCACTTTTTAAAAAGTGGACATCCAGTTTTGCCAGCACCATTTGTTAAAGTGACTATCTTTTCCCCATTTAATGGACTTTAGCCCTTGGTCAAAGATCAGCCATCCATAGATGGATGGATTTACATCTGGGTTCTCATTTCTGTTCCATCAATCTATGTGTCTGTCGTTATACCAGTACCAGGCTGTTTTGAGTACTGTGACTGTATTGTAGGTTCTGAGATCAGGTAGTGTGAGGCCTCCTACTTTATTCTTCTTCTTCAACAATGCTTTACTTATCCAGGACTTCTTTGCTTTCCATATAAAGTTGGAGATTAGTTTTTCAGTCTCGTTACAGAATGCTGTTGAAATTTGGGTCAGGATTGTACTATATCTATAGATAGCTTTGGGTAGTATTGACATTTTTACAATGTTAAGTCTTCCTATCCATGACCATGGTATGTTTTTCCTTTTATGTCGGTCTCTTTTGGTTTCTTGCAGTAGTGTTTTGTGGTTTTCTTTATATAGGTCTTTTACATCCCTAGTTAGATTTATTCCTAAGCATTTTATCTTTTGAGGGGCTATTGTAAATGGTATTGTTTTCCTGATTTCCTTTTTGAAGTTCTCTTTGTTGGTGTCAAGGAATCCAACTGATTTTTGTTTGTTGATCTTGTATCCTGCTACTTTACTGAATCCTTCTATTAGTTTCAGTAGCTTTCTTGGGAATCATTGGGATTTTCTACATATAGGATCATATTATCAGTGAATAGGGATAGTTTTACCTCTTCCTTACCAATCTGGATGCACTTTATTTCTTTTTCTTGCCTTATTCCTCTAGCTAGGACTTCCAGTACAATGGTGAATAAGAGTAGTGATAAAGGGCATCTGTGTCTGGTTCCTGTTCTCAAGGGGAATGCTTTCAGTCTCTCTCCATTGAGAATAATGTTGACCATTGGTTTTGTATGAGTGTTCTTTATCATGTTGAGAAATTTCCCATCTATTCCTATTTTGCTGAGAGTTTTTTAAATCAGGAATCAGTGTTGGACTTTATCAAATGCCTTTTCTGTGTCGATTGAAATGATCATATGATTCTTTTGTTTTATTTATGTGGTGGTGTCATGGATGGAATTGTGTCCCCCCAAAATATGTGTCAACTTGGTTAGGCCATGATTCCCAGTATTGTGTGGTTGTCTTCCATTTTGTGATTGTAATTTTATGTTAAAGAGGATTAGGGTGGGATTGTAACACCACCCTTACCCAGGTCACATCCCTGATCCAATATAAAGGGGGTTTTCCTTGGGCGTGGCCTGCACCAACTTTTATCTCTCAAGAGATAAAAAGGAAAGGGAAGCAATCATTGAGGGGAGACATGATACCACCAAGAAAGCAGTGCTGGGAGCAGAGCACATCCTTTGGACCTAGGGTCCCTGTGTGGAGAAGCTCCTAGTCTGGGGGAACATTGATGAGAAGGCCAACAGAGAGAAAAAGGCTTCCCTTGGAGCTGACACACTGAATTTGGACTTTCAGCTTACTTTACTGTGAGGAAATAAATTTCTCTTTGTTAAAGCCATCTGCTTGTGGTATTTCTGTTATAGCAGCACTAGATGACTAAGACAGGTGGATTACATTGACAGATTTTCTAATGTAGAACCATCCTTGCGTACCTGATGTGAATTCCTCTTGGTCATGATGTATTATTTTTTTTATATGCTGTTGAATTCTATTGGCTAGAATTTTGTTGAGAATTTTTGCATCTATATTCATGAGGGATACTGGTCTGGAATTTTCTTTTTTTTGTGTTGTCTTTGCCTGGCTTTGGTATCAGGGTTATTTTGCCTTCATAAATGAATTAGAGAGTATTCCTTCCATTGCTATACTCTGAAGTAGTTTGAGTAGTATTGGTGTGAGCTCTTCTCTGAATGTTGGGTAGAATTCTCCAGTGAAGCCATCCGGGCCTGGGTTTTTTTCGTTGTTGGGAGTTTTTTTTTTATTACCTCTTCAGTCTCTTCTTTTGTTATGGGTCAGTTCAGTTTTTCTACTTCAGTTTGTGTCAGTTTAGCTAGGTACTGTGTTCTGGAAATTTGTCCATTTCCTCTAGGTTTTCAAATTTGTTGGAGTACAATTTTTCATAGTATTCTGTTATGATCCTTTTTATTTTTAGCTGGTTCTGTTGTAATGTCACCCATCTCGTTTCTTATTTGGGTTATTTGCTTCTTCTCCTGCTCTTCTATTATAATTTGGCCAGTGGTTTGTTGATTTTATTGATCCTTTTAAAGAACCAACTTCTGGTCTTATTGATTCTTTCTATTGTTTTTCTGTCTCCATTTCATTTATTTCTGCTCTACTTTTTATTATTTCTTTTCTTCTGGTGACTGTGGGCTTCTTTTTCTGCTCTCTTTCTATTTGTTCAAATTGTAGGATTAATGTTTTGATGTGGGCCTGTTCTTCTTTTTTGCTGTGTGCGTTTATTTCTATAAATTGACCTCTGAGCACTACTTTTGCTGTGTCCCAAAGGTTTTGGTATTTTGTGTTTTCATTCTCATTTGATTTTAGGAATTTTTTTTATTTCATCTTTGATTTGTATTATTACCCAGTGGTTTTTAAGCAAGGTGTTATTCAATTTCTACGTATTTGATTTTTTTCCTTGCTCTTCCTGTTATTGATTTCTATTTTTATAGTATTATGATCAGAGAAAATGCTTTGTATTATTTTGATGTTTTGGATTTTATTTAGGCTTGCTTTGTGGCCTAAAACATGGTCTATCCTGGAGAATGATCCATGGCATTGAAAAAGAGTATCTACTTTGCTGCTGTTGGGTAGAGTGTTCAGTATATGTCTGTGAGATTGAGTTGGATAATTGTGGCATTTTGATATTCTGTATCTTTGTTGAATTTCTTTCTGGTTACTCTGTCCTTCGCCAAAAGTGGTGTGTTGAAGTCTCCTACTATTATTGTGGAACTGTCTGCTTCTCTTTTCAATGCTGTTATAGTTTATTTTATGTGTTTTGGAGCCCTGTCATGGGTGCATATATATTTATTATGGTTATGCCCTCTTGGTGGATTGACCCGTTAATCATTATATAATGTCTTTCCTTATTTTTCATGTGGATTTTAGTCAATTTTATCAGAGATTAAAATTGCCACTCCTGCTCTTTTTTTGGTTGTTTGCTTTATATATGTATTTTCTGTTCTCTGAGTTTTAGTTTATTTATGTCTTTGTGTCTAAGGTGTGTCTCTTGTAGACAGCATACTGATGAGTAGTGTTTTTTTAATCCATTCTGTCACTCTCTGTCTCTTTACTGGTACATTTAATCCATTTACATTCAGTGTGATAATCAATAAGTATGAGTTTACTGCTGTAATTTTGTTCTGCTTTTGTGTGTGTGTGTATGTGTGTGGTGTTGATGGTTTCTTTGTTCTGCTTAATTTTCTGCACTGAGTACTTTTTGTCTGTGGATTTTCTTTTCATTTTTTTCATTGTTGTTGATTTTGTGTTTTTCTTCTTTTTTATTTTGATTAGTAGTTTTGTTAACTTTCTTTGCGGTTACCTTGAAATTTATCTTTATCTTCCTAAGTTTAAAACAGTCTTTTATTGCTTGATATTGCCTTGACTTCCTCTCCCTAAGAGAGTTCCATAACTACACCATTTATTCCCCCCTTTGTATTGACGTTGTCATCATTTGCAGATTGAACTCTCTGGTTCCCTGTTTTCAGTCTTTTAGCTTTGTTTTATTTTTGAGAATTCTTTATCTGGGTTGGTATGTGGCTGATGCTGTCCTGTGTCCTAATCTCAGGTTGTTGTCAGATGTTGTTGGTTCTCTGTCCAAAGGACTCCCTTTAATATTTCTTGTAATGTTAGTCTGGTTTTTACATTTCCCCTTAATTTCTGCTTACCTGGAGATGTCCTAATTATACCATAGTATTTGAGAGACAATTTTGCTAGACCTGTAACTCTTTGTTGGCAATTTTTTTTCTTTCAGGGTTTTATATACGTCATCCCATTGCCTTCTTGTATGCATGATTTCTGCCAAGTAATCAGAACTTAGTCTTATTAGTTTCCCTTTGTAGGTGTCATTTTGTTTTACCCCAGCTGCTCTCAGGATTCTTTATTTGTCTTTGCTTTTGGCAAGTATGATCATGGTGTGTCTTGGTGGTCTATCCTATATGGGGTTCTTTGAGCTTCTTGAATGGATATCTTCCCCTGTTTTATGATACTAGGGAAAATGTCTGCCAGCAAATCTTCAACAATTATCTCTGTTTCTTTTTTCTTTTTTTTTTTTTTGCCTCCCCCTGTTTTGGAATTCCAATCACACATAGATATTTCATCTCAATAGTATCCCATATAATTCTTAGGCTTCATTCTTTTTTCTGATTTTTTTTCTCAAACAAACTGATGTCAAGGGGTTTGTCCTCTATTTTGCAGATTCTGCCTCCCATTAATTCAATTCTGCTTCCATGTCCTTCTGTTGAGTTGCCTATTTCTGGTATTTTATTGTTAATATTTTGGATTTCTAGTTGCAGTTTTTGTATGGTTTCCAATTGTCTATCTATTTTGTTGTTTTATTCTTGTATTTTTTTTAATTCTTCTATTGCTTTGCCTGTGTTTTCCTTGGTTTTGTCTGTGTTTTCCTCGATTTCTTGGAGAACTCTATATGTTAGTCTTTTTAACTCCTTATAAGGTAGTTCCGTTACCATTTCTTCCTTCAGAAGGTTTTCTGGTTCTTTATTTTGGTCACTTGCTGGAGCCATCTTGTTCTGCTTCTTTATGTGATTTGATATCATCTGTCATCTCCAAGGCATTAAGGTGTTATTATATTTATTTATTTGTTGTACGTTTGCTTGTTGTGTCCTGATTTTTTTTTTTTTATTTTTTTGTTTTGCTGTATATGAGTAGGCAGGGCATGCGTGCTACTCTTGTCACAGTCTGGTAGCACTGGAACTTGCACCAACTGTCTCTGGGTGGGTACAGCAGCAGCTGGGTATGTGAGTGTGGGCCTCTGTTCACTGGTCTTGTGAGGTGGCTGAGGATGTAGCTGGTGTTGCTGGTGAGGTGATGTGTCTGGCTGGCTGGTCACCTGGTGTGTTTACAGGGAGCATTCTTATGGGCCACTTGAGTGGGTGTTGTGTGTGTGAATTGCCAGTTGCCGGGGAATCGAGTGAGGGTGCCTGGGTGGTCAGTTGCTAAGTAAGTGGTATGGAAACTCTCATTGACAGTCCTGGGTAGATAGGGATGCATGGGGGTGGTGATTGGAGTGGGCACAAGCCTCTGGTTGCAGGGGTAGGTGGTGTTGGGGGCGAGGGAGGGGGGATGCTGCCAGTCCATGAGTGCCCACTAGGAGGGTGTGCTCCTGTCGACTAAAGCGCTACCTGGCACAGGTGGCTGGAGAGTGTAGGAAGCGCCACTGGTCTGCAGGCCCCCAGTACAGGTGGCTGAGTGTTGGAGCAGGCACCTCCAGTTCACAGGTCCTGGCTCCAGTGGCTGGGCAGAAAACAGGTGCCGCTGGTCTGTTGACCCCTCGTGTGGGCAGCTGGGCATAGGAGTGGGCACTGCAGGTCCTTGGGTCCCTGACACAGTTGACTGGGCAGCAGAGGGGGTACCGTCAGTCCCTGGGCCTCTGGCACTGGTTGTCAGGCAGAGAAACAGAAGCTGCCAGTCTGTGGGCCTCAGCTTGGGTGGCTGGGCTTAGAAGCAGATGTCCCCCATCTGTGGGCTCCTGGAGTGGGTGGATGGGTGGAAGGGGAGCACACCAGACCACAGGTTCCTGGCACAAGTGATGGGGTGGAAGACAGGGCACCACCCATTCACGGGTTTCCAGAATGGGTGGCTGGGTACAGAAGCAGACACCACTGGATCTCAGGCCCCTGGCAAGGTTAGGTGGGCAGAAGAGGGGATACTGCCTGTCCATGGTCCCCCAGCATAGATGGCTAGGTGGAGAAGTAAGGACTGCTGTTCTGTAGACGCCTGGCACCAGTGGTTGCATGGAGAAGTAAGTGCCACCAGCCTGCAGGTCCCTGGCCAGACTGCAATTATGTGTGGGTGTGGGGGATGGATGAGGGGAATGGGGGGTACCACAGGTCTGTGGGCCCTCAGCACAAGGGACTGGGGGGGTCAGTGGGTGAGGTGAGTGCATTTAACTTTCACATGATGGAGAGCACTCCTGTTTGGCTCTAGACATGGGTGCAGAGTTGCTCCTGCTTGGCTGCCCAGGTGATGGGGGCTTTCACTTGGAACACTGCTTGCTTTGTCTCAATATGGCCGTGCTGTGCAGGTTTAGTTGGCAGGGTGCCAGTGATCCGTACTTCTCTGTGTCTGCTGTTTTTGTACTGTTTCTCCTTTCACTTGGCATTTGGTCTGATTCTTCAGCTTTGCCTTTGATGCTCAGGGTTACAAAGTTGTCATTTATATCCAGTTAACTTGTTTTCTTGGATCTTTGCTGTAAGAGGGATGTTATGAGACATCTGACTATGCCACCATCTTGGACTACTTTCCTGAAGCTGGAATTCAAACCAAAATCTGTCTGATTCCAAATCACGTGTTTTTCCTTCTATGGCACTGTCTCCTAAGAAATTGGAAACTTCAGATTCTGGTTCCTTTGAGTAGAACATTACATCAGTTGTTCATGCTGTTCCATGTGTTGGTTGTTGGTCCTGTTCCATGTGTCATTGGTTGCCGCCAACTCACCCTGAGCGTCAATGAAAGCATGAGCCCACTTGTGGCTCTGTTTTGTGAAGGGTTTTCTCCCTCTTCCCACACGTTCCCTACACTGACCTCTCAATTGAATTTACTGCCAAAAATTTTCACATCTCCATTTTTGCTCCATCTCTTCAGGGAAGCTGTCCCTAACCCCCACTGTTAGATACACAGCACTCTGTACTATCTCTCTTCCTCCTCGCTTCTTCTCTACCTTCCTTTCTGTTACAAGTGGGTAATTGTGCATTTGTTTATGTAATTAAAATAAATAATATCTTTCTCCCTCACTAATCTGTAAACTCCATGAGAGTATGGACTCTTTTTTTTGTCATTGGGAACACAGAGCCTCGCATGGAGCAGGCACTCAAATATCTATTGAATAAAGCAGCCTCCTCTTATCCAACTTTGAGGATATGCCCCAGTCTCACCATGGGCAAGGCTATCCTGAGTTAGCTCTTTAAACGTTGAACCTAGAGTGGAGAACAAACACCAAACCTGGAGTCATAGGGTCTGGACTGGAGTCACGGCTCTACCTATTCCCAGTGGGGTAAGAAATTCAAACTCTCTGGTCCTCATCTCCCTATACGGAAAATGAAGTTGGATTAGATGTTTTCTGAGGTTTCTGAGGTCTCCACATTCTGTGATTCTATGACATTTCTGGGCATAATCCCTCCTGTTACAGGCAATTGCAATGGTCATTGAGAAGGAGCAATGGTGGGTTGAGAATTCTAAGAGGATCCATCCAACTCTCAGATAGTTTCAGAACATAGATGATGACCTTGGGCCCCTGAGGTTCTTGGGGTGTGTCGGGCCACTGGAAGAGTATCCAGGCTGAAATGAGTCAGAAGTCTGGGGAAGGAGGAGCCTGAGGCCTGGATCTGTAGCCAAGAGCAGGGACCACAGAGCTTGCCTTTAGGTGTCTCTGGGGCCCCAGGTTTCCTTTCCCTCATCATTATTCCCCTGTCCAGGCTGAGTCAGTTCCTGGGCTTCCAATGCCATTCTGCTGTGACTGGGCACTCCTGCCACCTTTAAGGATCGACAAGAGCGGGGAGACGGGGTGTAGCTCATACAAAATGATTTTGCTCAGGAAGGCAAGCTCCATGAATTCTCAAATCTCTGCAAAAATGGGATAATTAGGTAGTACAATGGCTAATGAATTTAATGCAGATAATTGCAACTTAATGCACATTAACAAAACAATTTAAAGTCCTGACACACATCAATGGCTTCTGAATCCTTAGGGGTGCTCTCAAGATGAAGAGGTCTGCTCTGTGCTTTAACATGTGAGATATTTTGTATTTCAGAGCACAAAGGGGTCTTTGAGGCATCAACTTGCCAACAGTGAATCCATATCCTCATCTTCCCCATGGCTCTCATCTAATGCACAAGCAAGACTGTTGGTTTATAGTGAGCAAGGGGTCACTCACTGGAATGAATACTCCACAAATTGATAAGGAAGATATATGTTTTAATGCAGTATACACTTAACTCAGGGAACCAACTTTGAAATGCATCTTGTTAGTTTATACAGCATCAACTAGTCTTAAAAAGAATGTGAGCTCAGGTCTTAGAACACATAGAGCAGTGATTTGGAACCACTCATAGGCTTTGTGAGGTAATGGTGGTTCAGTGGTAGAATTCTCACCTTTATGCAGGAGACCTGGATTTGATTCCCTGCCAATGTACCTCATACACAGCCACCACTCATCTGTTAGTGAAAGCTTGTGTGTTGCGATGATGCTGAACAGCTTTCACCAGGGCTTCCGACTAAGACAGACTAGGAAGAAAGGCCTGGTGATCCACGTCCAAAAATCAGCCAATGAAAACCCTATGTATCACCATGACCCATTTGCAACTGATCATGGGGATGGCACAGGACCATGCAGCATTTCATTTCATTGTACAAGGGGTCACCATGAGTTGAGGCTGACTCAATATCAGTTAACAACAACAACAGCATAGGCTCTGAGCATGAGAAAGAGGGGTGAGACCCTTAGAACCCCTGCTACTGAAGCCAGGGGTGACTTCATGGGAATACAGACAGCCACGGGGTGCACTGTGTTAGAATGGTCCCATGGCCAAGTCACCCTTTAAACCAGAATGGGCCTTTATCCAAGGTGCTTATCACTTAGCCATTTGCGAGTCAGTGAGCATCCACTGGAGGCATTGCACAGTGTAGACCAGTGGGCAGAGTTTGGACTATAGCTATGTATTGTTTGACCTGTTTTAAAAAATCAAAACCAAAGCCATTGCTGTGGAGTCGATTCCAAGTCATGGTGACTCCATGTGTTACAGAGTAGAACTGCTCCATAGGGTTTTCTTGGCTGTAATCTTCATGGAAGATCTCTAGGCCTTTCTTCTGCACTGCTGCTGGGCGGGTTTGAACCACCAACCTTTAGGTTAGTAGTCAAGTGCAAACCATTTGCATTACCCAGGGACCTTAACCTGTATAGTATTTTGCAAATCAGGAAACTTCACATGACAATTGAAATTTTTAGATTCTCTTAAGAAATCAGATCATCTAGCCCGAGCAGGCCTGTGTTCTTGTGTGCCAATAATCGGATGGTGCTAAGAAGCAATTCTGCTCTTTAGATGGACAGACAGTCTCCTGTTCCTTACATCCCATACTCTCAATTGTCCTGGTCCCAATAAGCATTGGAGTTTGTACCTTCTAATCGACTTAGAAAGGTGTTGTGTTAGGCAGTGTGATCTAATGATGAATGACATGGTCCACCTTTGTGGGAAAGTCTCTTGGGCACAAATAGTTCTCCTCATTCACTCAACAAATTATGAGCTACTATTCTGTCTGTACCAGGAGTCCTGGTGGCACAGTGGTTAAGAGCACAGTTGCTAATGAAAGGGTTGATAGTTCGAATCTACCAGCCACTCCCTGGAAACCCTATGGGGCAGTTCTACTCTGTCCTATAGGGTTACTATGAGTTGGAATAGACTCAATGGCAACGTGTTTGGTTTTTTGGGTTTTATTCTGTGCTAGGCTCTGTGCTGCTGCTGAGAATGTAAATATGGAAGGTCTTCACATGTTCTTGAGAGCTTATAATCTTAAGGGGAGATAGACATGTAAACAGATTGCTTGAAATACAATCTGATTGCTATAGTCACTCTGAGATCATGGGCATGGAATGATTAAGCCTCAGTGTCTTGACCACACTTGCTGAAGATTATTTAGTGGTGTTCCACAGGCAGGGCCTTGGACTGAGAAATTGAGGGGTCAGTTTTTAGTGCTGACCATAAGCAAAAAGAGACTTTTCCTACTAAGGTGCTGTAAAACCCCTCTCACTGGTCCAGCAGGCTATTAAAACAGAAGAACAGAAGAACACAGCTGTGAAAGGTTATTCAGAGTGTAAGCTGCAGCGTTGAGAAGAGAGCCCAATGCTTTACAAATAAAGACCTGGGGGTTCAGTTTGCATTTGGAGCAAAGCATAAATACAGACTAAGACTTAATCATAAGAGCATTAGGGCAAGAATCGAGGGCAGTGGTGGTTCAGTGGTAGAATTCTCACCTTCCACGCCGGAGACCCAGGTTCAAGTCCTAGTCAATGTACCTCATGCACAGCAGCTACCACCTGCCTGATCACAATGTCTGATTCCATTGTGCATGGAGTGCCAACTCGGTGGCAACTAATAACAACAACAGGGCAAGAATCAGAAGCCCCGGTGCTGATGAGATAGCATGAGACCAGAACAACGAGAACTCACAGGAGAATCACAGATTTCCCTGAGAATTACAGACTGGCCCAGCACAATGACTTCCCTGACCACACTGGTTCTCCTACCAAACTCTAAGTCGGACTGAATCATGGATCTTTATTTGCAAACAGTGGGAAAGCTACATACTGCTAGAGCTCACACTCTCTAACAGACAAGCTTTAGCAGCTATGTTCTTTTGTTTTAAAATCTACATTAAATATGCATGTCTTTGTAGATAGCGTACACACTTTTTTTTTGTCTTCTTCATAAATTTCTGGTTTTAGACTATCCAAATGGTGTTGTAGTTGGATGACTTGCCTGAATATACACTTAAAATTAAGATTATGGAGCCTGGAGGAAAAACAAGGTAAGGGCTCCCCTTTGCAGGAGTCTACCATGATGCCTTTTATGGGCAGGTTACAGAAGAGCTCTGAGTGAGGTGTGTAAGAACTCAGAGGAAGCAGTCTCTAAGTTCACATGGGAGGGTCAGGATGGGTTTCACCAAGGAAGGAGCTTGGGTCCAAGACCAGAAGGAGAAAGGAATTCACAGGACAGATAAATCCTAACTGAGGTGGGAGGGGTGGGGGATGAGGGAGGCTTTAAGGGCGACATGGCCTTTGAATTGGGCCTTGAAGGATGAGAAATGTTTGGCCAGGCAAAATGTAGAGGAAAGGGCATTTCAGTAGGGAAGAAGAGCTTGAGAAACTTAAAGGAGACATGACGTAGTAGAGGTTTACAAGGAAATTAGCATGTGATTCACAGAGGAACCTGAATGCTATGGCATGGAAAATGGGGAGGTGTTCATTGAAGACTGCGGAGCTTTGAAACGAATGCTCTCAAGAACAGAACTCTGCCTTAGGAACATTTGTCAGGTTTTGGAGTTCAAGGTGAATTCAAGTAGGAGGAACTTGTAACAGTGGCTTGTAGCTGCCTCCTTCCCCTCTGAGGTTCAGATTCTATAATTTGGGGACCCTGGTGGCATAATGGTTAAGCATTCTGCTGCTAACCAAAAGGTCAGTAGTTTGAACCGACCCAGCGACTCTGCGGGAGAAAGATTTGGCGATCTGGTTCTATAAAGATTACAGCCTAGGAAACCCTATGAGGCAGTTCTACTCTGTCACATGGGTCACTATGAGTCAAAAATCAACTAGAGGACACCTGACAACAACAACATCATAGAACTTAGGTTGCAAGGTTGTTGTAAAGATTTTCAAAAATGTGTATAAAGCACACTGTAAGTGTGCCCTGACATACAGTAGGTGCTCAGCAAACAGTGGTGCCTCACCCGCTCCTCCTTGTGCTCACGAGCAAAATGCCAAGCTGGCTCCTGGCTGGCTCAGCTGCTAGGATACTGCAGGACTACAGGCGAACTTCTTTTTAGCGCTAAAAGGTAGTAACGGATTGAGATGCCAAGTGATTTTTTTTCTTTGCTGAGGAGCACACGTGTAAGGATGATATTTGTCACGTTCTGACACGTGCCCACCTTGACAAATGTCTTGTTTATTTATAGGTTTAACTAGTTAACAGGTAGGAAAAGTCAGCTTCCACCCAACTAAAATGTTCCATTATTTCTGCTTCTCTTCCCAGATTACTATGCTATGTGGATAACTCTTCTCTTTGGGCAAGGTTAGAAACCAAACCTTGAAAACAAATCATTAGGGCGCTTTGCTAGTGACTGGGATTGTGACATTTTCCATCTCTTTTCAAATAGCCTGATCAAATAGCCTGAAATTAGCTCTCCTCTTTTGTTATTAGATTTTTGACCTTGAGAAAGTCACTTAAACCCCACAAGCATCTTAATCTTTAAAAGGGGGATAATTTTGTCCCATCCTCTAAGAGTTGTGAAGGTGAAAAAAAGAATGCTCGTGAAAACTTTAGTAAATTGAAAATAAAATACTGTACGGAAGTTACTAGTATTATGAATAGTGTTAATATTTTTCTGGCATTTTCAGAAACAGAAAAGTTCAGGTATAGCTGCTATAGACATTCTCGTTAAATTATGTCCTGATGTTATGGCAATTTTAGCTAAAGACACAGGAAATACTTAGATCACTTCTTAATTGTTGTCAAGTAACAGCTATTAAGTGAGTCTAAAAAACTAAATAAAAAGAGTGACATTAGTTGATTTCTTGGTTCATTGAACTGACTGATTCAACCTTCAAGGCTGGAATACAAAAAAACCAAACTCACTGCCATCGAGTCAATTCCGACTCATATCAACAGAATAGAAATGCCCCATAGGGTTTCCAAGGCTATGAATCTTTACAGAAGCAGACTACCGCACCTTCCACGGAGCCGCTAGTGGGTTCGAACCACCAACCTTCAAGTTAGCAGCTGAGTGCTTAACAACTGTGACACCAGGGCCCCATAAGCCTGGAATAGACAACCTTTTTTTCCTCACAGAATTTCTGTTATAAAGGTGGGAGGTAGTGGTCCAAAGTGGGCAGCGTTATGTGCTGTGTGCTGCTTTTTCATACCAGTTGTAGGCCAGACAGCACAGACACCATGAGAAAGCCAGCTACAGGCTAATGGCAGGAGCAGAAGGAGGTTTTCATTTCTTTAATCTTCTCTGCCTTCATTCAGCTCCATAAAGTTCCCAGGCACCTCTCCTTCAGCCACTCCCCCTTAGTCATTCCCAGCTACTACCAATTATTTCCAGAACTTTGATGATGGAGGAAAGAAGTGGCATCTTGCTCTACTTAACCCCTTAATGTGCTTCCCCTCCCCCCAAATACTAAACTTACTTGAGTTCGCCCTTTGACATTTCTCAGCTTCAACATTTACTGAGTTGTTTTTTGTTTTTTTTTTTGGTTGGGGGCGGCAGGAACAAGGAGAAAAAAGTTGACTATTACAGTATAGCCATCCAGTGCCCAAAGGCCAAACCTCCTCACTTAATTTTCAATATTAACGTGGTTAACAGTTTGGGCTTTCTAGAAGGAGACTCAGAAATGGTGTTGGAGGTGTGAGATGTTTATTAGAGATTGTTATGGATTGAATTGTGTCCCCCAAAAAATAGATGTTGTAATTCCTAACCCCTATAGTGGTTATAGGCGCCCTGGTGGTGCAGGAGTTAAGAGCTACATCTGCTAACCAAAAGGTCAGCAGTTTGAATCCACCAGCTGCTCCTTGGAAACCCTGTGAGGCAGTTCTACTCTGTCCTACAGGATCACTTTGAATCAGAATAGACTCGACGGGAACGGGTTTGGTTTTTGGTTTTGGGGCCTCTCTTGCTTCCACCCTTTGGTTCCTGGGCCTCTATTTTTTCTTGTGGGGACACAGGTCCATATAGAGATCTTTGATCTGTACATACATTACATCCTGGAGGATGGGCCCCATCCTTGCAGAGTACTGCCTTTGGGCTGGCATGCAGCTGTGGCTTCAGCTGGCAGTTCCAGGGCTCTATCAGGCAGCAGGCAGCTTCAGGCCAGTGAGGTATCTTTGAGCAGGAGATGCACGATCACAGGCCTACTCCATAACTCATTTTCAGAAGAGAGCCTGAAGAAGCTCAGGTGTTGTGATTCTATCTTCATAAGGGAGGTGCAAGTTACAATAATTTGCCTTTTATTTTGGTGGAAGTTCCCCGGTATACCCCCGACCACTGGACTCTAAACATTTTATGGATGTGACAGTCCCCTGAGTCTTTATACTATTTATCTCCAACACTTGGGAGTGCATATATGATAGATACCTCTTGCTCATTTAGCCTGTTCGACATAATGGATCAGCGTGATGTTATGTAGGATCTCCAGATGGTCCAGATGGTCCAAGAGTGTTGTCATTGTTCTTGTTAGTTGCTGTGGAGTCAATTCTGACTCATGGTGACCCCATGTGTGCAGAGTAGAACTGCTCCATACGGTTTTCAAGGCTGTGAACTTTCGGAAGCAGATGTCCAGGCGTGACTTCTGAGGTGCGTCTGGGGAAGTTCAAACCACCAGCTTTTTGGCTGGTGGTCGAGTACTACCCATAGGAGAGTTAACATAGCCCTCAGGCAAAACTGTAAATATATCCTGTTGTCCATTCCATGTGAATGCAAACTGTTTGTCATCCTTCTTTCTGAATGAGATAGAAAAGAACACAGCTGGTAAATCAATGACTGCCTATGACATACCTGTTTTAGTTTGCTATTGCTGCTGTAACACAAATACCACATGTGGGTAGCTTTAAAGAACTGGAATTTATTTTCTCATTCTTCTGGAGACTAAACATCCAAACCAGAGTCTTAGTCATGTCAATTCCTTTTTTACTGGTAGTCCTGGGCATTCCTTGGTTTCTTGGCTTGTAGACCCCACATGACGTTTTCTATGGGTATACGGCTTTGTCTAATCTGCTTTTTTATAACTCGGAAGTGATTAGGTTTTGGACACACTGATGTGGGCTCATTAGCATAACAAACAAAACCGTGCTTCCACACAGGATTGTATCCACAGGTATAGGGGTTAGGATTTCAACATACATTTTGGGGGACACAGTTCATTCCATAACAGTACCTGAAGCCATATTAGTCTGCTCTAACAGAGAAACTACAGCTGCAACCAGGGCTATTACTTGGCTGGCAACTTCCGTCAGCCTCCTGGTCATCCGGCCTTGATTTCTTATCCTATTACATGCTGGGTAGTATCTTTGTCAACTGCCCATCTATTTGAACCCCAGGGACTCCATGTCCTGTTATGGGTCATGGTCCCTTGACTACCATTCTGTCCTGGCTTTTCATAATAATTGCAAATCCTTGGCATTTGGCAGTTTAATCCACCGTGCCTCTATTGTTTCAGGGTCCAGTCATCCCCACTGCTATTAGTGAGGCAAATTGTGTAACAGCCTCACCTACCATCAGCCCTATCTAGCCCGAGTGGACTTAGTGATTCTAGTGTCTCTGTTCTGAGAAAGTTCCTTATAGCTTTGGTAAACGGTCTGTCTTCTGGGCTTTCCTGTGGAACTGGATATTCCAGCCAAATTGGGCAGAAAGAGAAGTGAAACTGAAATGCAGGCTCAGCAAAATTTTTGCCAACCTGTTGGGGAGCTCTAGAGCAAGTAGAGGCCATTACTGTTGTCTCCCCTTGGGCTAGAATGACCAGGTCTTTATACCCCCACCTCACTTCATCACTAGCTGACATGTGCACCAAAAAGAGCAATTGGGACAAGGTGGGAGTCTGCAGGGGGGCTGATCGTGAAGGGGCTGACAGCTGCAGGCTGTTTGCTGGCCGCTCTCCCTACAAAGGGGTAACAAGACCTTCCTTCAAGGGGGATCTGGGCAGCTCATCTCTGTGTCTGCCGCAAGCTTTCTCTCTAGTATTTATCCCTGATGGTTCTTCTCAAGTCCTTCTGGAATGGCTAGCCATCCCCCTGAAATTGCCACTGGGCTGGAAATGTATAGAATATCCAGGGCCTTTAAGGTTTTGGAGGTCCCTGGGTTGTGTAAATGGTTTGTACTCGGCTACTAACGGAAAAGTTGAGGGTTCAAATCCACTCAGTGGTGCTGCAGAAGAAAGACCTAGCAATCTGCTTCCATAAGATTACAGCCATTGAAAACCTTATGGACACACATGAAACCTTATCTGACACAGAAGTTCACCATGAGGTGGGAATCGACTTGACAGCAACTGGTCTGGTTTTTAGTAAAGGCTTTGGAACTCAGAAGCGCTGTTGGACAAATCAGATGTAACATGACTTTGTGTTCTGGAACATAAACCTGGAACACTCTTTTTGGCTGGTGGGTCCAGGCATAAAAACTGGAACTGTGAGATTGGAGCAGAAACCATAGAGTAAGGAAACAGTGTCTTGCTAAGGAGTTTGGGCGGTAATCAGTGGGCAAGTTGGAGCCACTGAAGGGTTTTGGGCTTTGGAGTGAAATGACTGGAGATGTGCTGTAAGAAGAGTTTTCCAGCAGCCTGTGTGGAGCAAGGAATGGAGGAGACTGGTATCAGGGGACTAATTAGGACATCGTTGCCATGGTTCATGTGAGAGATGGTGAGTGTGTGAACTAAGACAGTGATGGAGGGAGGGTCTGGCGTGGAGGGGGATTTGAAAGACATTTGGGAGGTAAGATTGCCAGGATATGTAGATATTGAATATCACATGTTGGGGTGGGGGGAGGCCGTCATTAATTCTGCTCTCCAGTTTCTACATCTGGATCCATTCTTTTAACAGGGTCATTTTCCAAAGCGTGACCATGAAGTCAAATCAGGGAAAGGACTTCAAATGTTTCTATTTCAGAGTTATAGGAACAAAAGCAAAGAGGATTGGTGAAGTGTTAAGATTTTCCTAGCTGTTTTCATTCTAGCTCTTCCCACTCTGCTCTTCCCAGCTCTTCCCCCTGGTATGCTTTTCCTCTAAAGCTTGGTTTTATGGATTTCATTGTGTCCCCCAAAAAGTTATGTTGAAGTCCTAATCCCCATATCTATAAATGAAACTCATTTTGGAAATAGGTTTTTCTTTTGTTATGTTAATAGGGTCATGCCAGAGTAAGGTGGGTCCTAAACCTAATCCCTTCTGAGTAAGTAGTGTTTTATAAAAAGAGAAGAATAAATACAGATATACACAGGGAGAGACAGATGTCATGTAAAGATACATCTACAGGCAGCCAAGGAATGCCAAGAAATGCCCAAGACCACAGAAGCAGAAAGAGACAAGGATTTTCCCCTGGGCAGACAAAGAATGAGAGAGAGAGAGAGTGCGCCTCCATCTGCTAATGCTCTGAATTCAAGCTCCTAGCCTCCAGAACTATGCGGAAATAAATTTCTGTTCTTTAAAGCCAAACACTTGTGGTATTTTTTGTTATGCAACCCTAGGAAACTAAGACACTTGGGTTTTCCATACACTCTTGGGTCCAAATAGTTGACAGTAGGGACCAGGGCCAAACATATACCCAAGGCCTTCTGACTATCATGTTTAGTTTCTAACTGCAGTCCCCTTCCTAACTTCCCCACTCTAGCAATGTGACATACCAGACTCATAGTTTACCCCTGCTTAGACCCTGAAGCAGTACCACACATAGACCCTGGCAAAAGGGCCCCTGCCCTGGGCCCCAAGCTTTAGAGGGCCTTCCTATGGCCCTCCTATGGCCATACCTCTGCACAGGGGCCAGTGAATCTTTACTCCCTTACTAGATGATGGGCCAGGTCCTTAGGACCTCAGAATTCCCTACTCAAATGGTCCCCAAACCCATATCCAGCATCCATACAGTTCTTTCCTTGGTCTGCAGTCCCTGGGAGGTACAAACAGTTAATGCACACAGCCGCTAACCAAAAGGTTGGTAGTCCAAGTCTACCCAAAGGTGCCTCAGAAGAAAGGCCTGATGATCTACTTCCAAACAATGAGCCATTAAAAACTCAGTGGAGCACCGTTCTACTCTGACACTCATGGAGTTGTCATGAGTTGGAATCAAACTGATAGCAGCTGTCAGGGATTGAATTACGTCCCCCTAAAAACGTGTGTGTCAGTTTGGCTGGGCCATGGTTCCTGGTACTGTGTGATTTTCCTTGGGTTGTAAGTCCTGCCTCTATGATGTTAATGAGGGAGGATGGGTGGCAGTTGTGTTAGTAAGGCAGGACCTGATCTACAAGACTGGATTGTGTCCTGAGGCAATCTCTT
>NW_004444122.1:1855029-1867332 GCF_000243295.1 Trichechus manatus latirostris | reverse complement strand
GCTGATGCCCTGAATTTGGACTTTTAGCCTACTTTAACTGTGAGGAAATAAATTTCTCTTCGTTAAAGCCATCCACTTGTGGTATTTCTGTTGTAGCTGCACTAGATGACTAAGACAGCAGCTTTATTTATTTATTTTAGTTTTAGGTTTGTGAGGGGGTGGACAGAGTTAGATGCACAGACGGGGTGACCACACACAGGTGTGCTAGTCTTCTCTCAGTGTGAGCTGGATTGGTGAGTGCAGGGATGACAGAGCTGTATGAATCAACTGTCCTCAACTACTTTAAAAAAAAAAAAGTTGGAATTAGTTGCCTTTTAAAGCGGTTTATCAATGCTCTCTTATGCTCCTTGATTTAAATATGTATGAAAACACTAAGCAAAGAAGGAATCCAAGTAAACAAGTTTACAGAGCCAATCTAGATCAGCTTGTCATCACCATGGTTGTCTTGTACATTTAAAAATCGCACTTCCAATTCTTTTTTAATCTCATATTATTAAAGGAGATATCAAGTGTAATTAGCATGCCTTTCAAAAGCACATCAGCTTTCTCATCCTTGAAGAAAGGTTGTTTAATTAATTTGAGCACACTGAGAATCAAGTTGTAGAACTACAAGGAAGCCAAGCCAAAAAAGAAAGATCTAAACAGACAAAGCTTTTCAATTCCACAGCAAACTTACTCTTTGATATTCATAGTTAAGAGACAAAACTTGTAGAGACCATTTCTTGATGGTCTGCCATGTGCCACATACTCACTGTTGTTGCTGTTGGCTGCCAATGAGCAGGCCCCAACTCATGGTAACCCATGCACGATGGAATGAAATGCTGCCCAGTCCTGCACCATCCCCATGATGCAGATTGGACCATTGGGATCCATGGAGTTTTCATTGGCTGATTTTCAAAAGTAGATTGCCAGGCCTTTCTTCCTAGTCTGTCTTAGTCTGAAAGCTCCACTGGACCCCGTTCAGCATCATAGCAACACACAAGCTTCCACTGACAGACGGGTGGTAGCTGCGTATGAGATGCATTGGCCGGGAATCGAACCCGGCTCTTCTGCATGGAAGGGGAGAATTCTACCACTCAACTACCAATGTCAGGTTTCTCATTTCATCCTCACAACAGCCCTTGCATGAGGAATATTATTTTTCCCATTTTGCCCAAGAGATAACTAGTAGTTTGCTTACGGTCATGGAGTTAGTAAGTAAAGAATCTGGTGTTCTACCAAGGTCTGTCTAGTTCCAAAATCCGGTCAATTCCCACTGTATTCGGCAGCCTGCCTCCTGTCAAAGCCTGGAGACGAGAGCTTAACTAGAGTTGTAATTTGCATAAATTGCTTAACTCTTTTGGGCCAGCTTCCCCTAAATGTAAATTAGAATAATAGTCTCTGTCTTGTCTCCCTCATGTGGACGTCATGAAGATGATGCATTTTGAAATATTTTAAGTCTACATTATAAGGATAAAGATGTACTTTAGTTTAATGATCAAAGGAAATATTTCTCTCCACTCCATCTAAATCTGTAAGCATTGGGAAAGCTTTTCAATACATTTATTTTCTAGTTATTTCATTGGAACACTGGAGAAATTTTCCCCAAACCTTCTTCTCTGCCTGCAAACCTTCTCTGTTCTTTAAGCCTCTACTCAGGCAACACCTCTTTCAGGAAGCCTTCCCTGACTGCCTCTTCCATGTGGTTCCAATCCCTGGCCTCTGTCCTAGCACTTGCCGAGTTGTACTGCCTCTGTCTTTTCGTAGGTAACTAGACCCAGAGGTCCTCCAGGGCAGAAGCAGTGGCCTATTCTCTTTTGTATCCACCTCCTTACCTTCTCCCAACAAGGAGTGAAGCATTTATTGCAGTGCTCAAAGGATATCTGTTGAACTGAACTACATTGCACAAAACCATCAAGTCTGAGTTTCTGAG
This sequence comes from Trichechus manatus latirostris, assembly GCF_000243295.1. NCBI lineage: Eukaryota > Metazoa > Chordata > Mammalia > Sirenia > Trichechidae > Trichechus > Trichechus manatus. The sequence goes on along the minus strand of NW_004444122.1, from coordinate 1,865,420 downwards.
GCAGACTTCCAGCCCTAAACCAAGAAGCAATTGCTCAGCATCAGGGCAAACCATGCTGTCCTGGATTGTCCTTGATGCCAGTGGAGCAGCCGCTCTGTCCTGCTCTGCTGCAGCCAGGTGCTCCCACTTAGTCACCCAGTCATCCTAGGGAGGTTCTTGGGATGCAAAACTTTCCGTTTTACAACAGGACAGTCCTGGCCAACTATCCCTAGACTTCCAGTAAGAACAATTTCAGCAAATTCTGAGAACAGAATGAAAAAAGGTGTAGGTGAATCGAGAAGGAAAATCTGAAACTGTAACAGGAATTGGGGTGGATAGTGGAAAAGGTATTATTTGGAGCTTAAGGACAAAATGAAGTCTGCCAGGGGCTGAGTCAGGGTTGAAAGGAGGGAACCAGGAATCTTAGAGGTGACTGTTTGGGATCACCTTACTCTTTTCCAGCAAAAGACCAGAGTCCCTCAACCTTGCACTATTGACATTTTGGGCTAGATAATCCTTTGTTACGGAGGGCTATTCTGTGCATCATAGGATATTTAGTAGCATCCCTGGCCTCTACCCCCTGGATGCCAGTACCACCCTCCAACCATGACAGTGAAAAATGTCTCCATTCATTGTTCCCTGGGGCGCAAAATCAGCCCTGATTGAGACCACTGTCTGAGACTGACCGTGGCCACTTTTAACTTTTCAAACTTTTTGCAAGCTCTGTGTATATATCACTTGCCAGCTCTGAAGAGTAGGGTGGGACATGGGCAGCCTCTTGGAAAATGTCTGGGTGGATTATCCAATAGGCAAGGTAAGCACGGTGCTCACCTTGCTTACCAGATCATCTGTAGTGCACAATTTCACATTTTTCACCCATCAGAGATTCTGCTTCTAGGTATGGCTCATAATTGCTGGCATCTGTCTCTCTCCCAACCCCACAGGACCTTCCTATAGCATCAAAGCCTCTTTTCAAATTTCCAATCCCTGACGGGGATGCATGACCCAGGAAGCAAGGGAAACACAGGCTTATTTGTGCTTATATACTAATCTGCAGTGCAAAATTTCCTGTGGGTTTTACCACATCTTTGATGTGGGGGGAGAAACAGATGTAATTGTGCACTACAGATTAGTAAGTAAGCACAACTAAGCCTGTGCTTACCTTGCTTACTGGGTAATCCGACCCTGGAAAATGTCCTCCCTAGAAGTTAATGTTTGGGGTTTTCTAGCTTCCGTTCCCTGCTGAGGTAATTAGGGGATAATACGGTGGGCCTCTGCTGCAGAGTTTGCCTGCTGGGAAAACAGTGACATGCAGCTTTAACTAGATGCTTGCTATTCTGAGCAGGGCTTGCTTCAGCCAAGGCTTTATTTACATCTTAAGGTCCCTGGTGAGGCTTTGCTAGAGAGCAGGCAGGCTGTTCTCCGGGAGGTAGCCAGTGCCTCCGAATCAGAGTGGAGACCACACTAGAGGAATAAAGCAGCTGGCTCGGTCACGGTTGTGTTCTATCACTAATTCCTTCAGGCATCTTACTCATTATGGACCAGGATTGAAACCACTTTGATCACTTTTGGCCTTTGTCCTGGTTATTTTGTTATGGCTCCTTGAGACCATATTGGTGGGCAAATGCTAGCTGTCGGTGTTTGAAACAGGATATTGCAGACCAGAGGACAAAAGACATAAACTGGGGAGAAAGAGACCCCATAGGTAGGGTTTCCTGCCTGACATCAAAATCTGTGCAGAAGTCAGCACCAAACACGACAACACAAAGGACTAGACAAACGTGTCTGGAGGGAAGCAGAGGCTGTCCAAGCCCCAACTATGTCTCTTTGGCTCTTACTATCGTGGTCCACTCTGGTGACTTCCAGCTGCCAGTATCCCCTGAGGGCTTTTGCTGGTGGCAGAGCCTGTGGCAGACCACACTACTGGAGAGTTAGTGTTGACTCCAGGAGGGCTTAACTAATGATTGAAGGTGGCTGGGCGTAAATACCCCAGCACCCTTGCCCCTTCGGTGGGAACACTCTAACATGGGTATTCTACACTGACCCCTAAGGGTCCCCTTTAGGATTGTTGCTGTTGTTAACTACCGTCAGGTTGGACGCCAACTCAAGGGGACCACACGCACAATGGAAGGAAACACTGCCTGGTCCTGCGCCTTCCTCGTGATTGGTTGTGAATTGGACCGTTGTGATCCATAGAGCTTTTTCATTGGCTGATTGTCAGAAGTAGATTGACGAGCCTTTCTTCTTAGTCTGTCTTAGTTGGGAAGCTCCACTGAAACCTGTTCAGCATCATAGCAACTTGCAAGCCTCCATGACAGATAGGCAGGCTGTGCATGAGGTGCTCTGGCTGGTAATCAAACCTGCATGGAGGGCAAGAATTCTACCACTGAGCTACCAGTGTCTCACCTGGTAGGATTAAGCTCCAGTATTGCCAATAGTTTCTTGTTTGATAACTGTCTTAGATGTCTAGTGCTGCTATAACAGAAATACCACAAGTGGATGCTTTAACAAATCAAAATTTATTCTCTCACCGTCTAGGAGGCTGGAAGTCTGAATTCAGAGTGCCAGCTCTGGGAGAACGCTTTCTCTGTCAGCTCTGGAGGAAGGTCCTTGTCTCTTAAGCTTCTGCTTCCTGGTTCCTTAGAGATCTCCATGTGGCTTGGCATTTATCTTACCCCATCTCTGCTTCTCTCACTTGCTTGTTAAATCTCTTTTATATCTCAAAAGAGATTGACTTAATACACACCTACACGAATCCTGTCTCATTAACATAACAAAGACAGCCCATTCCCAAATGGGATTATAACCACAGACATAGAGGTTAGGATTTACAATACGTATTTTGAGGGGACATAATTCAATCTATAATATTCCACCCTTTGGACCTCCAAAATTCATGTCCTTCCCACATGCAAAAAGTCATTCATCCTTTCACATCATCACCAAAGTTTTAAATCAACTCCAAGTCCAAAATCTCATCTTCTGAATTGTCTGAATCAAATATGGGTGAGACTTTAAGCATATTCCATCCTGGGGCAAAACTCCTCTTCATCTGTGAACCTGTGAAACCTAGAATACAAGTTATCTGCTTCCAAAGTACAATTGTAGAACAGACACAAGGTAGACATTTCCATTACAAATGGGAGAAATTGGAAGGAAAGAAGGGAGAAAGGGCACCAAGCAAGTCCAAAACTCAGCAGAACAATTTACATTAGCTCTCAAGGCTTGAAAATAATCCTCTGTTCTTTGGGACCATCTGGGCAATGGTCCTGCCCTCCAGACTCTCGGTGTTGGCCACACCCTCTGGGTGGAGGCCCCTAGGCCCTGGGCTTCAGCTCTGTCTTCCAGGCTCACTGGGCTGGCAACTCTGCTCTCTCAGCTTTGGGCGGCCCCTTATCCTAGTCCATCTGAGTGGTGACCTCACTCTCACAGCCCCACCAGTCCTCGTTCTTCCGTCCCTTGGGCATGGCAGCCCTGCCCCCTCAGCTTTGGGCAGTGACTCTATCCTCTGGGCACACCTGAAGGGAACCCTCATCCTATGAAACCTAGTTGGTGAAGATTTGACTCTTTGAAACCTAGTGAGCCATGGCCCCACCCTTTGAAACTCAGCAGGCCTTGGTTCCACGCTTTGAAATCAAGGCAGCCTTGCTTCCCATACTCCTTCCAACAGTTCTGCTGATCTCTGAGCTGCTCCAGGAATGGTCCTTTTCTTTTCTTGGAGGACAACAGATGTAGCTCCTTTGACCTGTTTCCTGCCTGTAGAATTCCAAGAGGCAGACAGCGTTCTTTCCTTTCGTTCTTTCTCTGTCCACTTCAGTCTAAGCTGATGGGTTTTCTGTGGTTAGATCCATCAGTCACAGGCTTAATCTCTCTAACAAAAGATTGTGTAGCCACATCCTTGGTGAACATTCTAGGACACATGTCCATAGTTTATACAACAGAATTTTCCAAATCTTTAAGTTTTGTTTTCATTTTGCACAGTTAGTTTTTAAGTCCATCTCTTTCTTCTCGCATTTTACTATAAGTGGCAAGGAGAAACCATGTGACCTCTTTATGCTCTTGCTTAGAAATCTCCTCAGACAAATATCCAAGTTCATCACTTAGAAGTTTTACCTTCCACCAAACATTTGAACATAATTCAGACAAGTTCTTTGCCATTGTATTCAAATCACATATTTTTGGGAGACACAATTCAATCAACAATAACAGTCTCTTTATTGGCTGTCTTTTCTCCCTTGTCTCATTTCCCCACTCCCTTACCGGCATATCCTGGAGTCATCTGCTAAATAAACTATCTGCACAAAATTCCTCAGTTCAAGGTCTGCTTCTGAGGAAACCCAAACCAACACATGTACTGAATGACCTCGTATTTGCTCCATGGCTGTGTCACGTATACAAACAATAGGGTGTACATAGACACACAATGTCAAATGCATTGCTAGCACACAACACATGTTGACCTATCAAATTCATTGGATGGTCATCTTAATGGCCACATACAAAATTTAATTTTCTCAATTTTATTTTCAGATTGGTTGGCCTGAGTTCTCCTAGCTAAAGCAAATGTAAAGTCTAGATTGCAAGGACGTTTTTTGTAGATATATGCATTCTCATTTGCATTGTTCTTACATGTTTGAACAAATTTTAAATGTTCCTATTTTAATTTAGGAGCCCCTGTGGCACAGTGGTTAAGAGTTCAGCTGCTAACCAAAAGGTCAGCAGTTTGAATCCACCAGCCACTCCTTGGAAACCCTATGGGGCAGTTCTACTGTGTCCTATAGGGTCACTATGAGTTGGAATTGAATTGACAGTAATGAGTTTTATCTCAGTTTGTTCTGGTTTGTAATTCTTGCTGCTGCAGTAAAGGTTGACATAATGGAACTGATCCAATCTTCTGTTTTAGGGGTAACACCAACTGCAAAATTGACTCTGGACTGAATCTTTAGATCCCTGTTTTTTGTAAGAATTACTTGGATTTAACATTAGAACCCTTGTATTTATATTTTAGAGTACTGAGGTCATTTTTAAAGCTTTGGATGACATTTATTAACTCTATTAGCCTTTATTAGATGAGAAGAAAATTCCATTATACATCACTTGCAATACACAAAGGTTAAGGTTCTTTAATGATCCCCTTGAGTAACTTTATGCCAGAACCAAGAAGAACCCAGCAGGACACTCAACTCCCTCATCACTGAGATATGGTTGGGGTTTTTAAAGCAACCATAATGTTTGTTAATTAGTTTCTAATTAAAAAAATGTATTCTTATTATAACCTAGACCTTAGCTGAGAATGCCATGTCCTTTGAGATTTAGATAAAATTAGCTCAAGCCTCTTATCCTATATCCTGTGAGTATTCCAAGGCTCTTCTCCAGATTTCTGAAAATTCCCAGGGGCATAAATCCTCAGCATCATTGCTGGCTTCAGGTTCTTCTTCTGCTGAAGTTCTGTTCTCATGAGCTTCTTCCCTTCCATACGTGCTTTCTTTGCTCTGCTCTGTACAGACTAAGATATGAAATTCATCTCCTTTCCCTCATTTCAGCAAGCACACAAAGCATTTGTGTGTGTAATGGACTTTATCAGATGTTTGGAAAACAGGAGGAGTTCGTATTGCAGCAAAGCAAATGACTTTTCAAATGAGGCTTAGACATGCCTGTCCTTTTGGCAATGCTACTTTTGGAAGTTTTCATTGGCCGTTTTTCTCCCAGGCCTTGTCTCCTCTCTTCTGCCATCATGCCTTTATCTCTCCCTGCTTCTTTCCCAACCTGATGGATGTTTGCCAGTTTGCTCTTATGGTAGCTTGTATTATGATTTGTCAAACATCCCGCCTTGTTGAACTCAGGAGTAGCTGTGTGACATACTTTGGCCAATAAAATGTGGCTGCAGGTGATGTGGGTCACTTCTGGGCAGAAGCTTTCAGAGGCGGTGTATGGTTCAAGTCTCTTTGTCTTCATCCAGATGACTGGCAAGTTTCCAGAGAGAAGTAGTTCTACCAGCTTAGGTCCCAGAGTGCAGGCAATATTGTGTTTATGTGTTAAGTGCATTATTATTCTAGTAAAATGTCTGTAGGGTCTTTTGGATTTTCTTATATAATCATGTCATGTGTGACTATAGACAGTTTTTTTCCTTCCTGTCCAATTCTTTTATCTTTTATTCCCATTGTTTGCCTTGGTGACTATTTAGAACCTCCAATGCAGTGTTGAATAACGATGATGATAGCAGGCAACCCTAATGCATTCGCAATCTCAGGAAGAGAGATTATTAAGTATAATGTCTGCTGTAGGCTGTTTTAGACGCCTGTTATCATGTTAAGGAAGTTCCCCTCTATTCCTAATTTTCTATTTTTTTAACATAAATAAATGTTGCATTTCATCAAATGTCTTTTCTGTATTTATTTGAAATTATCATATGCTGTTTCTTTAATCTATTAAAGTGATTGGTTATAAAAATTGATTTTTGAATGTCAAACCACCCATGCATTGCTGGAATAAAAAATCTTTTTTTATGTATTGGTAGACTTGGTTTGCTGTATTTTATTTGAGATTTTTGCATCTATTTTTATAGAAATTAGCCTGTTTTTGGTTTTTCTTGTTATTTCATTCTCAAGTTTCGGAATCAGATTTTTACTGGCCTCATAAAACATTCACTCATTCACCAAATTTTATTCAGTCCTTACTATGAATCAAGCATTCCTCTGGAGAGTCAATGATACAAAACAGACATGGCCCCTTTTTACATGGAGCTTATATCTAGGGTGACTATAATTTATCATCCAAACCAGGTCACTTTTCTGAGCAAAAGGGGCACTATTAATAATTACTCCAAGACGTCAAGCATAATTAGAGTTGCTCCAGGCAAACTGGATGTAGATTATCACATATTAGAGGAGACAGCCATGACACAAAGAAGTACACAAAAACATAATTACAAATGAATAGATTCTTTTAAGAAAATAATACAAGGACCTCTGAGAGTGTACTACGTTGGGGAGCCTTATCTAGTCGGTATGTATATCAGTGTAGAAGGGTAGTAGGCGGGGAAGAATTCTGAAAAAATTAAGTTTCAGCTGAGTTCAATGGGAGTCATGTAAGTAAAGCTGGAGAGGCAGTACCGGCAGGGATGAGTCCTTTTGGACTGAGAGGGCACTCGCTCATCCCTGACCAGCATGATCATCTACCTCCATGCAGATAGGAGAGTACCAGGGACTCTGCTGCACTCAGCTTGAGGTTCTTAGTCTGGAACACCAGCCCCTCCCTACCCCTGTTATCAGATTCTAAGTAGGTTCTTGGGATCCCGATGATGCTAACTACCCTGAGAGGACCATAAGCTGGTGAAAGTTGACACTGGGACAGACAAAAGCGATCCAGAAGTTTAGAACTAAGAGACTCGAGCACAATTAGAGCATGAAATAGAATTCTAGAGACTGACTGCAAGGCAAACTCTTGCAGGTGGGAACACAAATCATTGAACTAACATGTTTGCTGGAATTGTGTACCTGAAAATTTAGGAGGCAGCCAGGATACTGGAGCTAAGGAAATAGGCAAAGGAAGGGAACTGCAGGCATTTGTCCAGGTCAGGCTTAGGAGTTAAATATGGGCAAGGGTGTTGGGAGTCAAGGAAGAGGCCCAGACATATTTTCATGTATAGCTCGCACACATATCACCACTCCCCCTATCCCAGAGAGCTGGTTTGCATCTCAAAGCAGAGGGACCGGAGATTTTAATGATGGCTCTCTGACCTGTTGGGTGTGTCTAAGGACCTCAACAATGCATCTTTTCATATAGAATCACGAAACTTTGTGCATTACAACTGGGAAGAATCTGAGAATTCAAATTGCCTCCACTTCATTCCCCTAGTTTAGCAAGAAGCAATTCTGATACCCAGAAATGAGAAGGAACTTGATAAGTCACTGAGTGAGTTGGGAGCAGAACTCGGACAAAAACCCAGGTCTCTTGACCTCCCTGAGGGTAAACGCAATGCCTGTTTCTTTCCTCTGAACCACAATGCTTCTCGAACTGTGGCACTGTGCCAGCCCTGGGTATCAAAACATGGGACAGAGTTCTTGTCCTCAGATCTTCTCCTGCCTCTACCTCTGCTCTGTTCTGTACCCAGAGGCCTGACCCTACAGGCTGCATTTCCCAGGTTCCCAGTCCAGCTAGTTTCTTGGTGGGAGACTGGAAGACAGAACAAAGGGAGAAACCAGAGTGTATCTCTGACCTCCTCTGCCTCAGGTGGTATTTTTAAGGAGCTGCATCTCCTCCCTGGTTCCAGGTCCCACAGACTGCCCTGCCCGTGCTCCAGTAGTACCTTCCTCCCCATCCCTCCTGCCCATGGGTGGTAATGATTCCAGTGGCTGCTAATTTCTGGTTTGTTGCCTCAGTGCACCTTGTTGGCTTCTCGGCTCTTCTGCTCACCTACATAACCAATTCCCTGCATTGAATTCATTCTCTTTACACTAACTGATACAAGTCTGGTACTCCTTTGAATGTCTGAGAGAAAAACAAAAACAAAACTATGACACTCTCCAACCCGCATGCATACAAAAGAACACGCATACACATTTCTTGGACAGTTTCAGGAGTTTTATGGACTCCCTGAAGCCCTCCATTCACAAGCCTCTGGTTATAACGACTGTTCCCACATTGGCAGAACGTGAGCTTTAAGGGTTTTGTTTGTTTCTTTTCCAAAGTGATAAACTTATGGTGCTGAGTCAGCCGCATTCTCTCAGATTGCTCCCTGTTGACAACAACAGCTCAGACTTCTGCTTCAACTGGCCCACCCCAGGAAGCCAGCCTATGAACCTGGAACCAGATTCTTCTCATTCCATATGGGAACCACAGGCATGACCTTGACAAATGAGCCTCACATGTCAAAAACTTGGGGTGGACCCCTGGAATATTGCCAGATAGTGAACATTCTGCCCCAAATGCTGTCAGCAAAATGTTCCTGAAAAAGGAACATCTTTGAAGGTCACCCTGGGTCTTTACAGGCTCATCCCTAGGGCCTGATGCACTTGAATTCTCTAGCTGTTCTGAGGCAGTCGCAAGGCTCTCTTGACCAATCTGAAATGTAAGTTTTTGCTCTGCAGAGTGACAAATGTTCACCTCACTATGAGACAACAATTCTCTTTAGAGTCTAAGTAAATCCCCACTTCCCTCTCCTTTCCTATCTTTGAGGTGCTACCAGCAGCCGTAGGCAGAGACTAATCTTTCTGCCAGTCTGGTAGGTATATTCAGGTAGTCTTTTGAAAGAATATATCAGACGGATGTGTTTTTCATTCCTCTTGCCTGTAAATTGTTACCTGGCAGCCGTCCCACCACCAAAGCTTCAGGGAAAAGGGAGGGCAAATCCTCCTGCAGAAATACATGATGTAAAGCTTGTCCCATGAAACAGGAAGAGGAAGTGGAAAGCTCGCCCCTTCCAGCCCCCAAGAGAATAGTGGGGAGAAGAAGGCATTCAGAGGCAGGGGAAGAAGGTAGCAAAACATGTGCGTCCTGACTCACTCTCTCCCAGCTGAAGTCCTGGAGGAGGGAGACATGTTAGGTTGAGAAGACAGCAGAAAGCAGAAAAAGGGCTTTTGTCCTATTTCCATTTAGAACCCTGAGGGAAGATCATCTCAGAGTAAACTGGCATTACAGCAAGATCAAGGAATTTACATTTATTTTCTCCCCACCCCCTGAGGCTCCCTCAGTTACCAGGGGGCAAGAACAGTGCCCAGTGCTTTCTGGGTCCTTCTGGAAGATCACAGAAAGTAGCTAATGATGCTGGCTGGCAGAATTACTGGGGATGGGTGGTGTCACTCTATTTTGGTGAAAGGATACTGTAGCAGTGGGCTATATGGCAGACCACCCTGACCAAGAACTTTCTAGACATCACAACTAGACCTCAAGGGACATGCAGCCCCAGAGAGGGTTGAGGTGGAACCAGGTCAGCAGGACTTCTGAGCCTAGATGGGGCCATAAGAACAGGCTTCAGCCTCTGATGCCGACAGGGCTCCTGTCAATCAGGCAGACAGACATCAGCATCATCACAAAGACTGGAAGAGCTGAAAGGGACAGTGGTGGGGTGGTCTGTGCGGATTTGAGATCTTGCCCAGCACCACTAGGCCACACAAATGACTTCTCCCGTGCACCCAGGTGCCATCTTGAAGATAAGCAAGATGAGAGGGAATATACTCAACTGAAGCTGAATTCTCTAAAGAGACTATTTTAAATTATTAGGTGAGATTGTGTTTCCTTAGATAAATTATGGAAAACAAAGAAGCTATGTTTTCTATGCAAATCTGGGTGTCACATGTAAGTTTGCATCCCTGATACAAGTTGAGGTACAAACATGATTTTTTTTTTTATTGTACTTCAGGTGAAGGCTTACAGAACAAATAGTTTCTCATGAAACAGTAGTACACATGTTG
>NW_004444122.1:1847803-1849917 GCF_000243295.1 Trichechus manatus latirostris | reverse complement strand
CCAACATTGGGACACCTAAATATATAGAGCAAACACAGATAGAATTGAAGGGAGAATAGGTAGTACTACAATAATAGTCAGAGACTTCAATACACCACTTTCAATATTGGACAGAACATCTAGAAAGAAGATCAACAAGGAAACAGAGGATCTGAATGCCACTATAAACCAACTAGACCTAACACACATATATAGAACACTCCGCCCAAAAACAGCACAAAAAAATATACATTCTACTCCAGTGCACATGGATCATTCTCCAAGACTGACCACATTTTAGGTTGCAAAGCAAGTCCTGATAAATTTTAAAAGATTGAAATCATACAAAGTATTTTCTCTGACCACAACAGAATGAAGCTAGAAATCAATAACAGAAAAATAAAAACTGGAAAATACATAAACACATGGAAATTAAACAACACACTATTAAACTACCAATGGGTCAAGGAAGAAATCAAAAGAGAAATCACAAATTTCTTACAGTCAAATGAAAATGAAAACACAACATTCCAAAACTTACAGGATGCAGTGAAGGCAGTGCTAAGAGGGAAACTCATAGCAATAAATGCTTACATAAAAAAGAAGAAAGATCTCAAATTAACAGCCTAACTCGACAGTTCCAGGAACTAGAAAGAGAAGAACAAACTAAGCCTAAACCTGCCAGAAGAAAGGAAATAACAAAGATCAGAGCAGAAATAAATAAAATCAAAAACAGAAAAACAATACAGAGAATCAATAAAAACAGAAGTTGGTTCTTTGAAAATGTCAATAAAATTGGCAAACTGTTAGCTAGGCCGAAGAAGAATAGAAGAGAAAAGATACAAATAACCAAAATAAAAAATGAAAGAGCAACATTACAACTGATCTGATAGAAATAAAGAGAATTATGACAGAATATTATGAACAACTGTTTAGCAACAAACTGGATAACCTAGATGAAATGCACAAATTCTTAGAAGCACACAACCTGCCCAAACTGCCTCAAGAGTAAACAGGAAGTCTCAACAGACACATAACCAGTGAAGAGATCAAATCAGTGATTAAAAACCTCCCAACAAAAGAAAGTCCTGGACAGTTGACTTCACGGGGGAATTCTACCAAACATTTAGAGAAACATTGACACCAATACTGTTTAAATGCTTCCAAAAGATAGGGAAGGAAGGAATACTCCCTAATTCATTCCATGAAGCAAACATAACCCTGATACCAAAACCAGACAAAGATATCACAAGAAAAGAAAACTACAGGCCAATATCTCTTATGAATATAGGTGCAAAAATCCTCAACAAAATACTAGCGAACAGAATTCAACAGCATATTAAAAGAGTCACACACCATAATCAAGTGGGATTTATTCCAGGAATGCAAAGATGATTCAACATTAGAAAATAAATCAACGTAATACATCACATCAATAGAACAAAAGAAAAGAACCACACAATCATCTCTATGGATGCAGAAAAAGCATTTGATAAAATCCAAAACACTTTCTTGATGAAAACTCTAAAGACGAATGGGATAGAGGGAAATTCCTCAATACGATCCAGGACATACATGAAAAGCAAACAAACATTATACCTAATGGAGAAACACTGAGAGCTTTCCCCCTAAAATTGGGAGCAAGACATGGGTGACCTCTCTAACCACTTCTATTCAACATTGTATTAGCCATCTGAGTCAGAGCAAGAAGACAAGAAAAAGAAATAAAAGATATCCAGAATGGAAAAAAAAGAAGTAACATTATCTCTATTCGTGGATGATATGATCCTATATATAGAAAATCCCAAAGAGTCCACAAGAAAACTTCTAGAGCTAATACAGGAATTTAGCAAAGTTGCAGGGTACAAGGTCAACAAACAAAAATCAGTTGGGTTTCTATACACCAGCAAAGAGAAATCTGAAAGGAAAATTAGGGAAACAATTGCATTTACGATACCATCTAAGAGAATAAAATACCTAGGAATAAATCTAACCGGGACGTGAAGGACTTATACAACGAAAATTATAAAACACTGCTGAAAGAGATTAAAGAAGACTTAAATAAATGGAAAGATGTTCCATGTTGATGGATTGGAAGACTTAATATAGTTAAGATGTCAGTACTACCCAAAGTG
>NW_004444122.1:1826719-1846535 GCF_000243295.1 Trichechus manatus latirostris | reverse complement strand
CTTGGTTTGGAGGTTTAGGGTCATGGTTTCATGGGACACCCCAGTTAATTGGCTTAATAACATGTTTAGTGCTACTGTTCTACCTCCTAGTTTGATGTGTGCCTGGGGTCTTAAAAGCTTACAAGTGGGCATCCAGCACTCAACAACTGGTCTGTATTCACTTGAAACAACAAAGGAAGAAGGACAGTCAGAAATAGGAGAATATGGGATGTGTGGCTAATTGCTTCCATGAATAATTGCCTCCTTTGCTATGAGACCAGAAGAACTGGATGGTACCTGGATACTATTACTCAACATTCTCATCAAAGATTCCATAAAAGAATCCTGACCAAAAGGGGGAAATAAAGAACAGAATTTCAAATGAGGGTTAGATGAATCCCTGAAACTATTGCCCTGACATAATCTTTAAATCTTAAACCAAAAATACCCCCTAAAGTCTTCTTAAAACCAAACAATAGTTTAGCTTAACTAGTAAGAAATGTCTGCTTTGAGCATTATGCTCTTTTAAGAACTATCTACATGGGATCTACTTGAAAGATTACATAGGAACCTTAAGGGGCAGTGACTTTATGCTAATGGAGGAAGAACAACTCAGGAAAGGAGGGTAAGAATGGTTACACAACTCAAAGAATGTCATCAATGTCACTGAATTGTACATGTAGAGACTGTTGATTGGGTATGTTTTGCAGTGTATATTCTCAACACAAACAACAAAATAATTTTAAAAAGAAATTAAAACTGAAAAAGAAAAAGGTAACCTTTCTGGCAGACAAATGAGGAAAAGGCACTCATGTTCCCCTGTAGAGGTACCCCCAGCCAGGGTGCAAAACTTAGCAAGTGGAGCAGGCACTGGTTTTCCATCCCTGCCTGCTTCTTCAGCTGTGTGTCTCCTAAGCCAGGCACACCCTGCACAACTGAACACTGTGGTCCTGGTGAGTGGTGAGAGGTGCTGCCGGTGGAAAGTGGTCTAGTCTAACCACCCTAATCGAGGGTTGGAGATGGGAACACTAACTCCCAGAAGCAGGCAGGGGTTGGCTACGTTAATGTGATGAATTATCAGCTGAGCAATATAGCTAGAGCTTTCTTCCCTTACCAAGAATGAGAGTCCTCTCTCTTGCCACCCCACACAAGGAGTGAAGTCAGCAAGAGTGGGAGAAGCCTATGAACCATCTCAGGTCTCCAGGCCTGGTATGGATCCCAATTGGTGATAAAATGCAGGCTGACATCAGGGATTAGGGGGAGCAGAATTTTTGCTGCTGGATCTTTTCCTCTTTGGGAGGGGGAGATGGAGTTCATGTTCCACTTGTCCTGGGGGAGTTGACTGAATCATTTGACACACCTTTCTGAGATCCTATTGTGTGTCAGGGACACCAAGGTCCTAGGTGAACAAGGCAGAATCTTTGCAGCCCAGGAGGTCACTGTGTAGTGGGGGAGGCAGGCACAGGAAAGACAAGTATAAAATGCCATGGACTTCTAAGGAGAGACATGGGGCCTGGTGGAGCAATGAGGAGGTGCCTTTAGCTGAGCCTGGAGTAGAGCAGTCAGAGAGTAACTCAGGAGAAGGAGTTAATCAGAGAAGATAAAAGTGTCCTCTAGGAAGAGAAGTATACATTTTTCTGTGCTATTTGCTCTCCCCCCTCCCATTCTCTTCTCATTTCTCCTTTTCTCTTCTTTACTCTCCTCTCTCCCTTCCTCCCTCTCCTTTCTCTCAGCTTCTGTCTCTCCAAGACACCGAGGAAAGAACACTCACATCTCAAAATCAAGTTTGCAAAAGCAATGGCCTAATTGGGCCCTGGGAGATTGGGCAAATGGCACTTTGTTTTTTCTGGTAGGTCATCATGAACTGAATTCTTTATTAGTGTTCAAATCTCCTCCATTAGTAAGCATTTTCTCTCCCTCCACCCTTACCTGCTCCCAGCTCCAGGGCTGCCCACCCCAGTGTTTTCCTCTGGAACTCAAATGCCAACAGAGGTGTGCCATGAGAGCTCTTCTGGAGGGTCTGAAGACAGGTGTGCGTGTCATTGGTCAGAAGAGAAGGCTCCCGGCAATGCCAGCCTCTCAGAGAGTGGGAGCTGTTTTCTGTAAGTCAGGCTCTAAGTTAGGCCTCAGTAGCAAACAAAAAAACTGGTTGATTCTGACTCATAGCGACCCCGTGTGTGAGTAGAACTGTGGCCCACAGGGTTTTCCATGGCTGATTTTTTGCAAGTAGATTGCCAGATTTTTCTTTCCAGGTGCCTCTGGGTGGACTCGAACCTCCAACCTTTTGGTTAGCAGTTGAGCAGTTGAGCGTGTTAACCATTTGCACCACCCAGGGTCTCCTCAGTAACAAAAGCTACCGCTTATTATGCACTAACACTGTGCCAGACACTGAGTCACTTCCTGTACTCCTCACCCCAACATGTGGAATGAATGAGCATTCTAGTCCCCCTTCACAGACGAGAAAAGTGAGGCTGAAGAACGTGGCCAAGGTCACACAGCTGGTAGATGGTGGAGTCTGGACTTGACCGCAGGTCTGCAGGATACGTTAGCTGTCATAGCTGAAGACGAAGAATAAGCACAGAGAGCAATGCACATTCTCCCTGAGTGAGGACAGCCAACTGCCCAGATAGGGAAGACAGAGGAAGACAGCGTGGCCCCAGAGCTTCTTCCCCCATGGGATCCAGGATGAGGGGCTTGGTAGAGAAAGGGGCACTGCTTTTCCTCAGCCCGCTGTCTACTATTCTACAGCTAGCCCTTGGATGTCCCAGTGGAAAATAGAGTCTGTGGCAGGGACTAGTTAGGTTAATGGATGACTTTTGCCCTTTGACCAGACCCTTGTTTAGGGATATAATTATTCTCCTAGGGAATGCCAGCCATCCCAGA
This sequence comes from Trichechus manatus latirostris, assembly GCF_000243295.1. Taxonomy (NCBI): domain Eukaryota; kingdom Metazoa; phylum Chordata; class Mammalia; order Sirenia; family Trichechidae; genus Trichechus; species Trichechus manatus. Next base: position 1,843,673 of record NW_004444122.1, on the reverse strand, counting down.
GCTCCTGAGATGTGTTTTCTGTCTATACGAGCAGACCCTGGGTGAGGGGGGCCAGGATGGACTTGGCAGCCACCGGAAGTCTATCCCCTTCTCTGTCCTATATCTGGGCTGGACTCAAAACTCCAGGAAGCCCTGGTGCCATCTCCTGACTTGAAGGGACCTAACCCTGCTTTCTAGTGCCAAGAGAGGCCAGAAAGTATATCATCACCCACCAAGGGTTGGATCCTTGCTATGTTTAAAAACAAACCTATTGCTTTCGAGTCTATTTTGACTCACAGTGACCCTATAGGACAGAGTAGAACTTCTCCATAGGATTTCCAAGGCTGTAATCTTTTTGGAAGCAGACTGCCACATCTTTCTCCCATGATGCAGCTAGTGGGTTCCAACAGCCCACCTTTTGATTAGCTGCCAAGTGCTTAACCACTGTGCCACCAACGCTTCATTGCTATATTAAGTAAGCATAATACTTCATCTTCCAAATAGAGGGGGTCCTGTGGCCCCCTGGCTACAAAGAGCCAGATCAAAATTTGATTGCATTCTCCAGACAGCCACAGGAGAGGAAGGTGTTTGTGTCCTGTGCTCTTCCAGGGACAATTAGCATCAGAAGATTAGATTCATAATGGTCCATTCATTTTCTCCACTTGTCACTGGTGTCTGATGGGGAATTGGAATTTTTAATCTCCCATGCTCTAAGTGAATGCGTATTGAACTGTTTTGACAGCTTGGAAATTTTGTTGCAGATTCTTGATGAGGTCCCATGTCAGGATCAATTTGCAGCCTTGTTTTTTCAGCTGTTTAAGTCCTATCCAATTTCCTTGAGCCAAGATTTCAGAGGATCTGGCTTCTTCCATCTGTAGCACAGAAGGGGAGGAAGGTGGGGATGGTTGCAGCTGAGGCTGGGTTTGAGCTCTGATGCTCAGAAACACTGAGCCTACTGAGATTCTTCTTACTTTTGCTCGTTGTTGTTAGGTGCCGTCGAGTCGATTCCGACTCATAGTGACCCTACGTACAACAGAACAAAACACTGCCCGGTCCTGTGTCATCCTCACAATCATTGTAATGCTTAAGCCCACTGTTGCAGCCACTGTGTCAATCCATCTTGTTGAGGGTCTTCCTCTTTTTTGCTGACCCTCTACTTTACCAAGCATGACATCCTTCTCCAGGGGTTGATCCCTCCTGATACCATGTCCAAAGTGTGTGAGACTTAGTCTCACCATCCTTGCTTTTAAGAAGCATTCTGGTAGTACTTCTTGCAAGACAGATTTGCTTGTTCTTTTGGCAGTCCATGGTATATTCAATATTCTTCACCAACACCACAATTCAAAGGCATCAATTCTTCTCTGATCTTCCTTATTCATTTTTCAGCTTTCACATGCATATGAGGTGATTGAAAACACCATGGCTTAGATCAGGCGCACCTTAGTCTTCAAGGTGATATCTTTGCTTTCCAACACTTTAAAGAGGTCTTTTGCAGCAGATTTGCCAAATGCAATGTGTCTTTTGATTTCTTAACTGCTGTTTCCATGAGTGTTGATTGTGGATCCGAGTAAAATAAATCCTTGACAACTTCAATCTCTTCTCCATTTATCATAATGTTGCTTATCAGTCCAGTTGTGAGGATTTTTGTTTTCTTTATGTTGAGGTGTAATCCATACTGAAGGCTGGAGTCTTTGATCTTCATCAGTAAGTGCTTCGAGTCCTCTTCACTTTCAGCAAGCAAGGCTGTGTCATCTGCATAACTCAGGTTGTTGATGAGTCTTCCTCGAATGCTGGTGGCACAGTGGCTAAGAGTTCAGCTGCTAACCAAAAAGTTGGCAGTTTGAATCCACCAACCGCTCCTGGAAACCCTATGGGGCAGTTCTTCTCTGTCCTATAGGGTCGTTATGAGTCAGAATTGACTCATCAGCAAAAGGTACTTTTGCTCAGGTCTCCACTAAAAAAAAAAAACAAAAACCAAACCTGTCAACACTGACCATATTTGAAACTATCTACAAATGCAACCTTTGCCCAGAGGTTGTGTGAGAAGTCAGTGGGAGAAGACACTTAAAGCTTCTAGTTTGGGTAGTAAAGTCTAAAGGTTAAAAGTGTGGATAACGTAGTCGCACTGCTTCTATACACAACCTAACACTACCACTTAACTATGTGACCTTGAATAAGGAGCCCTGGTGGTGCAACAGTTAAGTGCTCAGCTACTAACTGAAAGGTTGGTGGTTCCATACCCAGTGACTCTGCAGGAGAAAGACCTGGTGATCTGCTCCTATAAACACTGAAGCCTAGAAAAGCCTACAGGGCAGTTCTACTCTGTCATATGGGGTCACTACGAGTCAAAATAGACTCAACGGCACCTAATATCAGCAACATGACCTTTAGTAAGTTACTTATACTTTCTAAACTTTGACTTTTTTCATCAATAACATAGGGAATTAATAGTAATAGAAACCTTACAGAGATGCTGTGAAGATTAAATTAAATGTTATACAGATAGTCCCCAATTTAAGATGGGATTCCAGTTTGACGATTCCATTGTAAGTCAGTTCTGATGTAAGTCAAATACTTCTTCTTTTTTCTCTTAGTTTTCATTATTATTGCCTTTTATTATCAGTTGCTTTATAAATCCAATCTTTATTTGTCTTTGGGGGTTGAAAATAGTACGTATAAACATCTGCAAGTGAGCATTTGAGAATGATAACATCAGCAAATTATATGCTGCAACAGTGAATGTAGTACATGTTACTAACGATAAGATGTACAAAAAAGAAAAAAGAAAATGTGATTGTAAGTGCAGTTCACTGTAGCTCGAATACGTCGTAAGTCAGGGACTACCTGTATATAAAATTTCTTAGCTGAGCGCCTAGAATGAGTGCTCAGCGAATGTTAACTTCGTAGCAAAGTTTCTCAGGTTAGAAAGATAATTTCTCCTCCTCCTTCCTTTCTTGTTCCTTCTCCTTCATTTCCTCCTCCTCCTTCTATGTTCTCTGTCTTTAATCAGAGAAAGCCTATAGTGCTATCCAGTGAAAATACAATGAGAGACACACATGTAACTTAAAACTCTCTAGTAACTGTATTAAAAAGGTAAAAAGAAATAGGTAAAACCAGTTTTAATAATATATTTCATGTAACCCAATATATTCAAAATATTGTCATTTCAACATACAATACACAAATTATTAAAGAGATATTTCACATTCTATTTTTCTTACTAAATTTTCACAGTCTGCTGTGTCTGTAACCCATACAGCACATCTCAGTTTGGACAAGCCACATTGTAAGGGCTCAATTAGCCACATGAGCTAGTGGCTGCCATATTACCCAGCACAGCTGCAGACTTACAGGAGTAAGTTCCCTAGCCTCTGCCTGCCCAGCCCCTCATATCTGTAGCCCAGGAGGCATCTGAGCCAGTCTGAGGCAGGAAGGACATCAGTGATCTCACTGTGGGGGTAAGGGCACCGGGAACAAAGCCACATTCCCTGGATCCAGAATCAGGTGACCAGGCTTTGACCACTGGGCTCCCACACTGCCTGCCCCCTTCCCCACCATACTTCCTTCCAAGCTTCCTTTGGAAACTGGTGCCCTCATGGTGAGTCCAGTTCTCTGATGACTCCTCAGTGGATGTTTCACCTTTCCCCACAGATAGGCTCAATCACTGGGCTGAAGTGCCCCACCCACAGAGTGTTGCTCAGAGGCCCCCAGCCTCCCTCTGGGGGAGGGGCCCACATTGCTTTCCCTCCTTCCTTGATCCAGACTCTTGCTCTGTGTCCCACTACAGTGGCTGGTTACCTGGCCCACAGGAGAACTCCTTCAGGTGACAGCCACCTATCCTCTTGACCAGAACCACCCTAAGATGTGAGCAAGAGGGTCCCCTGCCCTGGGATTCACACTTAGGAAGACCCTACTCTACCCCTGTCTGGTTGCACCCTCCCCAGGACAGGAACCCGCAGGATTAAGGGAATGTGCTTACCTGAAGCCCATGTTCTCCATTCCTTCAACCTGAAAGCATCCTGAGACTCAGAATCCTGGAATTCCCTGTCCAAACAGCTTAGATCCCTCTTCTAGGCCTACAGAGGCCTGTTCCCCAGGTCCATCCTCTGAAGGTGAGTGTGCACTCCTAGGCCCAATGGGTGGCCAAGGGGCAGTTGTTTATGGAGGGTGTGGACAGAGCTTGGACATGGGCTGGGTACCCTCAGTGTGTACTGGAAGCTGTTGCTGCGTGGAACAGAGTCCAGGCAGGACCAGAGGGGCGATGGGTGGCCTGAGCCCCCCTGCTGTTTCAGTGCAGAACTCTAGAGAGTCCGAGAATTCCAAATCTGAACTTGGCCTTCCAGGTATATTGGCAAGTCTATTTTGTCAAGGTAGGCGGAGAGAACATGCCCTATTTAACAGATTGTTAGCTGGTTTTATATCTTTAAGACATTTAGATATAGAGCATGTGGACTTCCATTTGTGCTCTTGCCCTGAGATTCATCCATGTTATGGGTGGCCGATTCCTAGCTTCTGAGGACAGACTGACTCCTGTCGTGATTTCCCACATACACACACACACTTGCACGGAACATGATGGAAATTTGGGGTCATCCATGGTGGGCAGTGGTTAAGAGCTTGGGTGCTAACCAAAATGCTGGCAGTTCAAATCCACCAGCTGCTGCTTGGAAACTCTATGGGGCAGTTCTACTCTGTCCTATAGGGTCGCTATGAGTCGGAATCGACTCAATGGCAAAGGGTTTCATTTTGTTTTTTTTTTTAATGCCCAAATTGGACTGGGTCTGCTGTGTCCCATGAATGTGCCTGGCCCTCCTGGCTGTACACTAGACGCTATGCAGGCCTGTCCACTCCACTGCTCACCTTCTGCTCAAGTTCCACACTTAGTCTGGGTTCCTAGAGACCAGGTCACTTGTGCTCCTGTTGGAGATGAATGGGCAGCTCAGCTGGTTAATTGGTAGTTACCATTTAACTCAACAGCACTGACACACTCCCTCTCACCACTACCTCAGTCTCCAGGCTTTCCTGTGACACAAGGGCCACATCATGACTCTCAGGTGTGAGTGGAGCTGCACAGTCAGGAGCTGCCCTCTGGAGCAGGTGCCAAGTCAGGGAGCGCCGTTCCTGCTGCCGACCTGGCTGCTACCAATGTCTAGTTTTATGTGCTTGCTTAGAAAGCACGGTTAGAAGGCTCAGCCCTGTAATAAGGTCTAGCGGTCAAGAGAGGAATAAAACACCATCCTGGCCCTTAATGAATTCATAGAATAGTGGATGGCATATATGTAAAATAATTACAGTACACTGTAATACGTTCTGTGATAAAGGGTTGTTCCAAATGCGGAACGAGGTGACTAATACTAATGGCAAAGTAAAAAAAAAAGTAAACTACACATATAATAATGGTTATTAGTTAGGATTCTCTTGGTTGCTCTAAATAGAAACACTGAGCCAACTTAAGCCAAAGGGGGACTGTGTTATACTAAGAATTTAGAGAAATCATGTAAATCAGAGAAATCCTAAGTCACAGACAAGGATGCAACCAGGCTTCAGGGAGAGACTGGAGTATCATAAAAGACCCAGGGAGTTCTTTCTTATTTATTCTTCTCAGCACATCTGTGTTATTGTTTCCTTTCACTGCCATCAACTTGCTTTGTTTTCTAGTTCCCATGAAGGAAATTGGTCAGTGGGAATAGCTCCAGGATATATTGCCCAGTATTATGAATTGAATTATGTCCCTCCACAACATGTGTTGTAAATCCTAACCCCTATACCTGTGATTATAATCCCATTCGGTTATAATCCCATTTCTTTGTTATGTTAATCAGACACTATTAGCATAGGGTGTGTCTTAAATTAATCTCTTCTGAGATATAAAAGAGATTAAACAAGCAAGTGGGCAGGCAGAGATGAGGGAATCATAGATGCCCTGCCACATGAAGATCACGAAGGAGCCAAGGAATAGAAGCTGAAGAAGGATCTTCCCCAGAGCCAACAGAGCGAGAAAGCCTTCCCCTAGAGCCAGCACCCTAACTGCAGACTTCTAGTCTCCTAAGCTGTGAGAAAATAAATTTCTGTTTGTTAAAGCCACCCAATTGTGGTATTTCTGTTACAGCAGCACGAGATGACTAAGACACCCAAATACAGAGAACAGCCACACTGATATTTAAATCTCTTAATCCAAATTCATGAGAAAGGATGCTGACTCAGTTGAATTTGGTAGCTGGAAGATGGAGTCATACTGAATAAACATGACTGCTTCTCTGTAACCACATAGATGAAGGACAGCGAAATCTCCCCTCCAATAGGAAGCCTATTTCCAGAAAGGTAAGGGAAGGTGGGCAAATCAAGTAATAGATGTTTACTACATTCCATCCCTTGAACTGGCCAACACGTATGCATGCACATGTTTGTACACATGGGCCTGCCCGCCCCCCCAAACAGATCTTTGTCCAGATATTCTCAAAGTGGCCTCTGCCTAGTGTGATTCAACAAGCAAGCTCCATTTTCCCAAAAGAAGGCAATCTAAAGTCACATCTGGCAATACATTCCAACATGACTTCCGGATCTCTCCTTTCTAAGTTCACAGCCTTTGGGGACTACCATTCTTCCTCTCTCTCTGCTTTGAAGGTACTCCCAAGGAATGAAGGGGGCAGCAGAAAATCCCCAGGATTTCCAGACTCCTTTGTTTCTTCCAGACTTCTTCCAGTTGCCAGAATCCTGCAATTTGCTGACCAGAATAATAACTTTAGCTTTAACTTTAGTTTTATGAAAAAGATGCAGCTGCAAATTTGACTGTTGCAGTGTGTCCTCAGTTATCGACACGGTTCCAAAGACCAGTTCCTTGTGCGAAAATAGGCGTTATGTGAAACTTGGGCGACCAAATGCTTCTCAGGCTCCTGGAGTCCTTCCTGAAGCAGAGGATGGGGCTGCTTCCTCCCCTGCAACCGCCCTCTGCAGCTCGCTGGGTCTTCCCCTGGGACTTCCATGCTTCCTGACGGGAGAGTGGGCTTCTGCCGTTTCAAATCACGGGCAGAGCTGACTGGGTCAGGATTTGCAGCCAGGAGGGGACCCACCCTACCCTGACCCCCGGTAAGTTCTAGCTGTCCACAGAAACCCCTACCCACCCGGGACCGCCGCCCGCTAGCCCCAGAGCCCCACAAGCGCGCAAATGGCGGATCTCGGGGGTCTGCGGCGAAGTGACCACCACCCGTTCTGACTGCGCCCCTCTGCCGCTTTCTCGCAGACTCGAGGCAGTCAGCCGGATTGGGCGAGGCCACGGAGCACGCGAGCCAGGTTAATGGCTGGAGGCTCCAGTGTTCAGCCTCTTTTTTTTTTCTTCTTCCTTATTTATTCGCATCCAAGTCTGGGGAGAAGGGTGGGATGGGAGGGATCAAGGCCTTGTGGCTCTGGAGGGAGGCACTGTTTCACTCAAAACACATGGGTCCTTAACCTGGCTTTAAGGTGATTTAAGTTGATTTTTTACTATCGTATTGTCGTAAATGTGAAATGTCAGAGATAGTCAATAAGTGAAGAGTAGGTGTCATTATCTGACCCTCAGCTGCCTCAGATTGCTGGTGACATCCACATAGTACCTTGCTTAGCACAGTTATGCTATTATCTATGAATTTCTAGGATGACTATCTTGGACTCAGCTTGTCTCTTTCATGCTGCACCATAAAAACTGCAAGAATTAACCTAAATATGCTAAAATCCTGAGATATTACTATTGAGTTGAGTCCCCACAGAAGACAGGCAATAGTTTTACCAATTGTGTCACTACTGAATGGCAAGAATTGCCATTTCCAATCAAGGGTAGGAAAATGAGTGAATCCTCACTTCCCACTTCTCTTCACCATACTCATTTTCTGTAACATTTTGGTAACTGAAAATCCCCACTCTTGATAGCAACTTCCGCATTACTTAAGTTTCATTTGGTCACAGATAATAGAAATGGGCCATGGTTAGCTTAAGTAAAAAAGGAAATTTATAGACAGGCAACTAGGTAATGATATTTAGTCCAAGGGGGAGTTGCACAACCATGCCTTGGGATGGGCAAGGATCAAGGAAGACCCAAGGATCTCAGCTGAAGGCATTCATGATCTTTCGCTCTGGAGAATTCCACTGACATGGCTCAGTTTAATGGTTCATGGGCTCTGTGTGTCTCAGTTCAAGATTCAAAATTCCTGGTAGAAATTATCTAATGGCTTAACTTAAGTCAGATGCCTACTTGATAGCCAGGGGAGCAGAATCACATGGTTTGGAGGGGTCTTTGCAGGTATATCAGGTATAGCTCCTGGGGGAAGAGCTGCCAGGGAAAGCCAGGCAGTCACCCGAAGAGGCCTACATAGACTTCGAGTCAGATGAGCATTACACGGTTGTTGTTATTGTTATTTGTCTCATACATGTTTACAAGAAACGCTTTTGGCTATTCCCTTCAATTTTGTAACTAGAATATATTTATAAACTGTATTGATATAATTCACTCTATGACTACATGAATTTCCTAGGTTTCCACGTTTATTGCCAGTTTCTTTAAAACTTCAACTTCTCCACTCATTTATTTGATTTATCTGTCTGTCCACAGCATATTTTTTGCGTAAATTTTTCCAAGAAAGGTGTCTGGGTGGTGTGATGTATGGCCATATGTGTGTCTTGATGTCATTCTTTGCCTTTTCATATTAAAAAAATTAGTGTATTTAGAGTTCTTTTTCCCCAAAAAGCTCTACAAAATATACACTAATGCCCCATTATCTTCCGGAATTTAATGTTACAGAGGAAAAATATGAGCCAGCTAATTTTTCTTTGTGTAGGAAACCTAATTTTCCTGCCTGGGTACTACTATGACTTTTTTCATTATCTTTGAAGTTAAAATATTTTCTCAAGAGAGATCTTCTAGGAAAGCTGGAACAAGCATCAGGCTTCCCTCCTAGGAACCTTTAGGAAGTACCTATTTGAGTATTGAAAAGACACTATCAAAAACTAAAATTCCAACAACAAAACAGAAGGGTAGGAAAATGAGTGAATCCTCACTTCCCACTTCTCTTCACCATACTCATTTTCTGTTAACATTTTGGGAATTGAAAATACCCACTCTTGGTAGCAACTTCCGCATTACTTAAATTTCATTAGGTCACAAATAATAGAAATGGGCCATGGTTAGCTTAGGTAAAAAAGGACATTTATTGACAGGCAACTAGGTAATGACATGGAGTCCAAGGAGGAGTTGAACAACCATGCCTTGGGATGGGCAAGGATCAGGGAAGACCCAAGGATCTCAGCTGAAGGCATTCGTGATCCTTCGTTCCAGAATACTGTGTGTCAAAGGATTTAGTCTGATGGCTTCTACCTTCCGAGTGGGCAGTGTGTGTAAATGTGCGTGTACATGTTGTGGAGGAGGGAAGGATGGGTAGAAGTTAGTGAGGAGAGGTGGCTAGGAGGTGTCAGGAGAGCTTATTGAGAAGAAATGGAAATGAAAGCCGACTTGAGAAATAAGGAAGTATTTGCAGGCTGTACTGAATATCTCGTTAAGTTTGAGGCCACACACCTGTAATGGTGCCAATCTGCATGGTTATGCCATTTTCCCTAGTGGTGCTCAGAAACCAGTGTATTGGATTGTAGAAAGTGGCAGTTGGGTGATTAGAGGCTTGTGTTTTCCTCAGCAGGTATGACGAGGAAAAAGAGAACAATTAAGTCCATTGTCAAGGAAGTGGTCACATCAGGCACTATGGGTTCTAGACATCAGGGGTGGGAAATGAGGAGAAAAAGAGGCTGGCAGTTGATGAGACTGTAGAGGATCAAAGCATCAGACGTCCTGGTTAGACTAAAGAAGAGATTTAAAGGGAGTAACAGAGTAAGAGAATTTTATGTAATAGGTAAAATATTTCTATTGACTTGCATAAAGTCCTTGAGTGACACAAATGACTAAGCTCTAGTCCATTAACTGAAAGGTTGGTGATTCAGAGACGCCTCAGAAGAAAGGCCTGGCTATCTACTTCTGAAAAATCAGCCACTGAAAACCCTATGGAGCACAGTTCTACTCTGACACATATGGGGTCGTCATGATTTAGAATCGACTCAACGGTGAGTGGTGCTGGTACTAGACTTGGATATGATAGGTAAATTTTTATATATTTCTAAAATTGCTCTTCATTTTTGTCTCTGATCCTTTAGCCCACCCTCTAACAGATGTCTTAATCTAATGCTTTCAGAATATTCAGCCCACACCCCTGATTGATTAATCAGTTCAGGATAATTAATTCAGCCAGCGTCCAGTTCAAAATTCCATCTCAGGCTCTCTTCTCCTTCCTTCTGAGTGGATCCCAACACCCTGGGACACTTGTTTGGTCAGAGCTGGTTGCCAGTGGTAGAAGCAGGAGCTGTGGTGCCCATCTTCTTAGTCCAGGTTGGGCTGGTATCTGTGACCTCAGCTGTGATGATGATCTTGGCACTTGTGGCTTTCAGTTTGCACCCAGCACTGGTTGGAGTGGACCTCAGATGTACAGCAGCATCTTCCCTTGGCCTTGCCAGCTGTATGCATCTGTTTCAAAACCTTCCCAAATCAGAGAAGACACTTCCCCTTCAGTGAGACTCTTTAAATTCTTTTACTCTAAAGGCAAGGAAATTTTAAGATGCTAAAGACTGAGTTTTCAAGTGCTTTTTCTATTCCTGTATGTTCCATTCAAGACGGTGGCAAGCAGCGTCCAGTGCGGTCATTTGCCCGTTTCAGCCCTCTGATAAAGCAGGATCACTCCACCTGTCGGAGCAGTCCTGGACCCCTGGCCTGGTGTAGGTCACATGGACAGGGGAACAGACACAGTTGAGTGGGCCCTCGCCTCACAGCCAGCTTCTGGGTTGTGGCACAGCTGGGTGACTGCTTCACAGCTGCAACCCAGGGAGGAGTTCTTGCCCCTTATATTGCCCCTCCCGGGGCAGAAGTGCTGGGCCCTTGTGGCATTTAGTTTCAACTCTCTTACATCACTGCCAGTTTCCGTTAGGTTGATTTCCACTCATGGAGACCCTGTGTGTTTCAGAGTAGAACTGTGCTCCATAGGGTTTTCAGTGGCTGATTTTTCTCAAGCAGATTGGCAGACCTTTCTCTTGAGGCATCTTTGAGTAGATCCAAACCACCAACCTTTCAGTTAATAGCCAAGTGCTTAACCATTTGTACCACCCAAGGATGCCCTTGCATCACTAGAGGCAGTTTTAAGGCTTAGGTACAATCAGGACTTTATTCCATCACTCAAAAACATGAAGGACAGATAAATCTCTATTATCTAATAGAAATATTAACAGCAAATTAAGTTTAATTTTTGGACAAAGAGAGATTGCTCGTAGCGTTTTGGCAAATATCGCACGTACTCATCCGTATTTGCAATAACTGTAATTTACCTTTTGAAAACGCACATGCAGACCTTGGTGTAGCTTATGTAGTAGTCTCAGCTCGTTTATTCAATATCCCCCGGGGAGAGAGTAAACGCATTTAAAAGACTTGAGTCATCCTCACTTTCAGCAGGCCGGCACTGGTGGGGCCACGGAGAGGTGCAATTGTTCCTATGAATGCTGGTGAGATTTCAGCCCACAGAGGGGAATGTGACCCAGGACCTCTCAAAGTGACGCTGCAGCCCTCTCTAGAGGAGCCTCCATTACACAGCCAGGCGACTCCCGGGCAGCACCCTCACTCTTTCCCCTTGGCTAACCTTTATGGCCCCTCACGCAGGGTGCTGGGAACTTTTAATGTCATCTCCCAAGTCCTCAAGGTTATGGGGAACTGTTTGTGTGGATGCTGGGCTCATCCTTTCCCATCTAGGCACACTGTGCCCCAGCTTATTAATGCTCTAATTGTGCACGACACTCCTGCAATCCTCTCATCTTCAGAGCTAATTAGAGAAAGCGTACAAGTCTGCTGCTTTCATAACGGTCCATGGACTTCCAGAGACACTCTCCTGAGTCCCCCCACCCTCACACACACACCCTTCCTCTAGGAATCACCTGGGAAGGTAAGAGTGTTTCTCCTGGGCCTCTCTGTGCCCACATACAGCTCTTTCTCTCACTTCTTCCACTCCAAGGTGGTTTATATGTCATGTGGGTGAGGTGAGAAGGGGAGTAAAACAGTCTGTCCCCTCATTGCCTCTGCAAATCATTTGGTTCCACACCGTTTGAACTTAGAATGCTAGTGGATGATGTCAGCGCCCCTCTCCCCCACGTCCAAGGACCCTGCAAAATTGTCCAGAGGATTGTCCTTGGACTACTGGAGCTGCTCTCCCCTCTACCCTGCAGAATGCCAGAAGAGCCTGGAAATTTAGGCCCCCCTGCACCTGCATCCTTTTAGCCAATGTCTGAGTGTACTGGAGTGTGGAAGCTCAGAGGTAAGGACAAACCCTGAGGTGTAACACCCCCCAGAGCTGCTCTGTGGGATCAGGCTGAGGCTGCTATCCTCCTGGTGCGAGCAATTGCAGCTTTCTTTGGCTAAAAAGCACCTTCCCTGTCCTGCTTCCTCTACCTCCTTAGTTTCTCCTGGAAGTCAGGTGACCAGCTCATCCCAGTTTGCCCATGACTGCCCTGCTGGCACAGTGGTTAAGCACTCCGCTGCTATCCAAAATGTTGGCAGTTCAAATCCACCTAGAGGCTCCGTAGGAGAAAAGACCTGGCAATCTGCTCCTATAAAGATTAAAACAAAAAAACCCATTGCCGTCGAGTCGATTCCGACTCCTAGCGACCCTACAGGACAGAGTAGAACTGCCCCACAGGGTTCCCAAGGAGCGGCTGGTGGATTCAAACTGCCGACCTTTTGGTTAGCTGCAGAGCTATTAACCCCTACACCACAGCCTAGGAAACCCTACCGGTCGGTTCTACACTGTTACATTGGGTCGGTATGAGTCAAAATTGACTTGACAGCACCTAACAGCAAGCCCCAGTTTTAAAACTGACAACTCTGAATCCCTGTAACCTCCTCAGTGCCAGGTAAACTGGGCCAGTTTGTCACCCTGACTGGGAGCACTTTCTTTCTTAATAAACGACTTGCGCACAGACCCTTGTCTCAGGATTCGCTGCTCTAAGCCCTCAACCTAAGACAATCATTCAGCGTCTGGGTCTTTGCTCGCAGTGGTGTTTTCTCAGCAGTTCAAGCACTTTCAGTTCAACCTTCACGTGGAAGAATGGCTAGCACGAGGCCTGGAGAGAGGAAGGGCACATTCAGTTGTCAAATCATACATGTAAATACCTTGACACACGTACATTTCAGAAGTGGGGCACCCCCTAGGGGATGACGGAGCCTAGGATGTTTCCATAGGAGTGGATGGATCAAGTGAAGGTGAATGTCGTTAGAGTGGAAGTCAGTGAGGAATGGAGCAAGAGCTGAGGGCGAAGAAATACTGCAAATAAGATGCCAAATTCCTCAACAAATGGAGCTATTTGAAGAGGAGGTTGGTAGTCGACAGGACTCAAACATACTAACGACCATGAAGAAGGTGCAGGACTAGGCGACATTTTGTTCTGTTATCATAAGGTCACCATGAGTTGGAGACAACTCGACAGCAGCTAACAACAACTAAAAAAGTTGACAGGAACTGGGTCTGAGGTAATGTCTCGCAGAGAAAAATCGTTCCATAAATGTTTGCTGAATGGATGAATGAATGGACAGTGTAGAGGAGGGCTAGAAGACAATATAGCCAGGTGGTGGGGCGCTCAGCAGGGCTGGAGGTTTTATTGAGGATGGAGTAGTAATGGTCAGGAAACTCAGCACTGGGTCTGGAGAGGATGCAGACTGGTGAGTTATAGAATTATTAATCAAATAGAGGTTTAATATTAAAATAGAGTGAATATTGAACTCCAAGGAGACAAAAAAGTTTCAAAACTATTCACTTCTCATTGTTGTGGGGTGCCATTGAGTCAATTTTCAACTCATAGCCACCCATGTGACAGAGTAGAACTGCCCCATAGAGTTTTCTAAGCTGTAATCTTTATGGGAGCGGATTGCCAGGCCTTTCTTCTGCTGAGTTGCTGGATGGGTTGGAACAGCCAACCTTTCAATTAACAGCTGAGCCTTAACCATTGCACCACCAGAGCTCCTTATGCACTCCTTACTCCTTAAAAAGACTATGGAGATAATCTTTTGATTAAGCAAAGTCAAGTTTATTATGAGTCGGAATCAACTCGATGGCAATGGGTTTGGTTTTGTTTTTTTGGCAGTAAGGGAGAACACACCTTAACAGTCTTAGGAGTGTCCCAGAAGAGGGAGGTCAAGGGTGGATATTTATAAGATTTGGGGGATCTGGTTTAAGGAAGGTCTTTCAATGCAGGGTCTTGATTGGGATAAAATAGTTTAGGACTGTGGACACTGTGAGGTCAAGCAAGTCTTGATGAGTATAAAGTCCTTTGGTAAGGAAGCAGGTTTGCCCAGTTGAGTGATCTGATGTCCTGATGTCTGATTATTCTGTTGACCTGAGCTATCTATTGTTCAAATAAATGAATTTTTACATATTTTCTAAAAGGCACAATAAAAGTGTTTGCAATTTTATCCTCTTGGGTAGCAACTTTCTGAATATAAATAATATAAACAATCTTAGATCTTGATCCTAATAAGCTGTATGGTTGCAGGCAAGTTGTTCTCAAAATTTTGTTCCCTCTTCCATCAGTGTTGGGGACCCTTGCAAGATGTTTGCCTAGCCATACAGCTGCACCACACCAATGTCCTTGAAGTGTTCTACCTGAGTGAGAATACTTCTCTTAAATAAACTTGTCCCCAATAAAGCTGTAGATGGAGAAGGTAAGCAAGGACTGTATTTATTTGATTAGAAATTTAAGAATTTGAAGGCTCGGCATAGGGAACCAAACTATCTGTAATAGACTAGATTCTTCAGTGTTTATGAGTGGATCTTGATCATACAATTCCAAGAGCTCACTTAGGGGAATATGGAGACCTTGGAGGATTAACCACAGATGTTGCAAGTTCTCACAATAAAATTCTCCTTCCCTAGAATGGGGATATGGGTGGTCAGTGCACTGTATTGGTAGGGAATGAAATATATGAGAGGGAACTGGGAGGTCAGGCTTGGCTTGAGAGGTCACCTACATCCCTAGCCTGGTGGATGCTGTGTGGCTAATAAAATGTTTGAAGCGTTTGCTGGCTGGTGGTCTCTCTTTTAAGTCACCTCACTATAAAACCCTAGGGGCTCTTATAACTGGGAGGAATGGGTTCTGGCTAGCACAACCTTATCTTCCCTTTCTGCCTTATAGACTGTGGGATGTGGGATGATTGTAGTGAGTTGGAGGGAATTCTGGGCTGATCAGGGCAAAAGATATGATCACAAAATAGCAGCATTGTATAACAAGCTATTTATTGGGGCAAACGCATTGACAGCTGCATGGGATGAGATCCCCACAGCAGGGGATCTTCAGAAACAAGTGTCAGCAGGGAGCCACCAGAGCAGCGAGAGAGTAAGAAAAACCCCAGGGAAGAGGAAATGAGAGGAGGGTCCTTTTGCAGCAAGGTGGGGAGTCTCTCAGTCAGAAAACTCCAAAAGCAGCAGCACCTTAAGGTCCTTATATCTTACCTAGGGCTAGCACATGTTGGGTACAGTTTCCCGGGTAGGTAAAGCAGACAGACTCCAAGTAGATAAAAATTTGCTTAGTTGGGGTTATTTTTAAAACAATTGGATATATACAAAATTGATTTTGGCACCAAAGGGCTTTTTTTGGGGGGGGAAGGGAGGGCGGCTAACGGGCCTTAGCTTGCTGTGAAGGAGTAAACAACTGGAGGCCAATAAATCGCCGTGAGTTGGAATCAACTTGATGGCAGCTAACAATAGTTTTTTTCACTTATTTACATAACAATGAGGAAGTGGGGAATAGTACCATCTACCTGAAAAGGTGGATTTCCCAGGTAGGAGCAGGAGGCTCACTCTGGGGTCAGTTAAAAAGGGTATGGAATTCTCAAGGGCACAAAGGAAAGCTGTGGGAACCGGGTGAGGGAGAGGCGGCCCAGAGCAGTGTGAGGATGAGACTCTAAGAGGGTTCCGATAAGTGGCGTCGATTACAATAAGGCAGGGAGTAAGGATGAGGGGGATGTCGGGTAGGCTCCAAGGATAAACTGGGCTGCAAAACTCCCAACAGAACCAATCCCAATAATTCCCCGGTGTGTGGGATGGAGGTGGAGCCGTCTGGAAGGGGTGGAGGAGGGGCACTCCTGGCTCTTAGGAAGGTGGGAGCCGTGACCGGAAGTGAAGCGTGTTCCTGAGGGAATCCCCCTGTGAGAAATGGCTGCAGCCCCAGGTGGACGAAGAGCCGCAGGCCTGGCCAGAAGGAATCGGCTGCAGCTACGACTTCCTTTCTCACTACCACCCCATCGACGCTGCGGTCGGGGTAACTCCCCTGGATTCTGGCATATGGTTGGTTATTATCCATAATGTCCCCGCGGTTGTGAATTTTCTCCTTTTCATCTTTGTTATGAGTATTTTAATGGGAGGTTGGAGGGAGGGTGCATCAGGCCGAATGTGAAGATGGGTAATGTTAAGGAATATCCCCCTGAGGTGGTGAATTGTGTTGGAAAGAGCAGGGGCTTTCAATACCTCACAACAATCACGTGAAGCCAGAGGTTTTGCTGCTCCTTTTCTGAATTGGAAAGGAGTCCGACAGAAAGGAAAAGTGTCTTGCCTAAATAGTGACTGCAGGAATCACATTCCGACCAGATGGGGGCACAGAGAGGGTGAGTGGTTTATTTGCTCAAGGTTACACCACTAGTAAGAGAGACAATTGGCACTAGAACCCAAATTTACTGAACTGCTCACCCCCTATGCTTGTCAGCACCATGTCACTCTTCCTATCAAGACTACATGGAGGGCTGGCTTCATGGTGTGTGACCTCTGCCGTTGTAGAGGGCCCCAGGCTTAGAAGGTCTCTGTGCTCGGCTTAATGCTCTGCTGCTGCCGACTTGAAATTGTGAATAATGGTTGAGCAAGGGGCCTCACGTTTGCATTCTGCA
>NW_004444122.1:1819142-1826619 GCF_000243295.1 Trichechus manatus latirostris | reverse complement strand
AGTTCGAATCTGCCAGCCACTCCTTGGAAACCCTATGGGGCAGTTCTACTCTGTCCTATAGGGCCTCTATGAGTCAGAATCAACTCGACAGCAATGGGTTTGGTTTGTTTTTGGTATATAATTGTTTGTGCGCAAGAAAATGTTTTATCTTTGCTGAGTGTTTCATCAAACACTTTCTCCACGCCTGCCTGATAAGCATTATGTTTATCTGTTTGTGAATCTAGGTATGCGCGCTTTTCTGTAGACACGTGCCCAAGCGCAGAAGGGGTTGTTTTGCGAGATTCCATGTCTAAGGCCTCTCAAAACCCAGAATGAGGGAAGGAGCAGAGAATGTCCTCCTGGCAGGCACGTGTGGGCTCTGCTGCCGTCCAGCAGGGTGGTGTTGGCCATTCTGCCAAAACACTTATATTTCACAAAACCAAAAAGCAAACCCGTTGCCGTCAATTCCGAGTAGTTTGAAGCATGTTCTTACCTAAGTGTTAAAGGGCTGTACAACAGAGAATTCACCCCAGTTAGTAATTGCTTTCTTTCCTGTTTCCTTTCCACTGCACCTTCAGATACAGAAATACATTTTGTTGTTGTTAGTTGCCGTCCGGTTGGCTCTGACTCACAGGGACCTTCGGTATAACGAAAGAAAATGTCGCCCGGTCCTGTGCCATCTTCATGGTCGTTGCTGTATTTGAGTCTATTGTTGTGTCAATCCATTTCACGGAGGATTTCCCTCGTTTCCGCTGACCCTCTACTCTACCAAACGTGATGTCCTTTTTCTAGTGATTGGTTTTTCCACCAGTCTTGTCAGTTTGTCGTACTGTGGTGGCTTGTGTTTTGCTGTGATGCTGGAAGCTATGCCACTGGTATTTCAAATACTAGCAGGGTCACCCATGGTGGACAGATTTTAGTGGAGCAGACCAGGAAGAAAGGCCTGGTGAGCTACTTCTGAAAATCAGCCAGTGAAAACCTTATGAATACATTTTACATACTTGTAATCAGAACATAGGAACAATGTTATATAGCCTTCTGTTTTATTTATGTTTTTCTTCCTGAGCCTGTGAGATACGCCTTCTCCCACACTGCTGTATTGTTTTCATAGTTCTTGTTTTAAATGACAACATCCCCTCCCATTGAGCTGATCTTACATAATTAATGTTAAAGTGACCTTTTTGTAGACGTTGATTTTCATTTGTTATTTTAACAAACTTTTTAAAGTGCTGACTCTGTGCCGTGTTTGATGTCGACTTTGTGGGAGGCAAAAAATGAATAAAACATGACCCTTGCTCTCACAGTTCTTCCGTAGAAATGAGAGCTCGGTGAACATCGTTATTTCTCCTTCTTTTAGTTTAGTTCCTTGGGAGAAATTATTTGCAGAGAGACTGCCGGATCAAAAAAAAGCCAAGTACTTTAATGGGTTTAAGTGCATATTGTCAAATCACTTTCCAGTCCATAGTCCCTCTAACACTGCATAGATGTACCTGTTTCACTAAAATCTTGCAAAAAAAAAAAGGGTATTATCATTAAAAAAAAAAAGCCCTAATTTAATAGGTGTAAGATGGTACAAAGTTGTGTTAATTTGCACGAAGTTCTCTTAAAGCCTTGCCTGCGAGTCTCTGTGATTGGTTGTTTTTGTCCTGTCACTTTATCTCCCGGGAGCTCCATTGTTTCTCCTGTAATGGGGTTAGAAGACATAATCCTTATCATGTCTGTCATAGAAAATATAGTGTGACCTAGTGAAGATTTTACCATATGTAAAACCTTCCACTTGAAGAGGAATCCTTTTGCTTCCCTAAAAGTTGTAACTCCCCAGAATACTAGTTCCATCGTATCTCTGCCATGAGATGGGCGGGACGTTTCTGAACAGAAGCTACTCTTTTATCATCTTCGAACTTTCAGGTTATTGTAACTCTTATACTCACTTTGTAACAAACCCCTACTACATATCTAAAGTGAGGCCAGATATGAGCAATAGGTGCTACAATTTCTTCCTGTTTAGTCACAAATTCCCCCAGTGGCCATGTGGGTACTTCTACCATTTCCTGTAGAAACACAGCCCCACCCATGGAGGGGGCAGGCTCAAGACGCAAGCTGAGCCAATCATATCCCCCACTGCTTTAACAGGATGATACCAGTGGGTGGGCATAAGGTCCAAAGTGGGCCAATCACAGTCCTTCACAAATTTTTCAAATTTTAGCTGAGACAAGGGAAGCCCCTTTTCTTCTATAGCCTTGGGTCTGTTAAGATGTGAATCTGGAGCTTCCGACTTCCAGGCTTTCCCCACCTTCCCCACTCCCCAATCCACCAGTCAACAGGAGAGAGGACCAAGCCTGCAAGTAGAGAGAGAAGCAGAGGGGAGGGGTGGGGAGGATGGTTCCTGACAGCGTTAAGCTAGTTCCGGTGACTCCCCAAGGGCAGCCCCCAGCCACCATTTTTTGTACCCTTTCTTCTTTTTGACCATATGAATTTAAAAAAAAAAATCCTTATTTTCTTTCCATTACTGGTTCTAGTTAGTTTTCTTCCTTTACAAATAAGAGAATTGATATTTATTCAAACTCCAGCTGACTTTCCCACATCTTGTGGGGTTAGTTGATCTCAGACTGTGTGGATGAACTTCCATAGTTATAAAAATTCAAGTTGAATGGTTAATGTACAAAGTCATTCATTTGACATGTATTGTCTGCCTCCTACAAGCAAAACAAATTCCAAATACTGTCCTGGAAGTGGAAACACCATGTTCCCATCCAGGCCATCAACCACCCAGATGATTTCTTAGGTTCATAAAGTGTACAGCCAGAAGTGAGCATTAAAATTTGTTTTATTCCCTCAACTTTTCATTTTACCAATGAGGTAAATTGGGCATAATCAGTTATTGGAGGAGCTAGGATTTGAGCAGCTAGCCACGCCTGTAACATTAGCTGAAAATCAGCCTCAGGAATATTGAGATGCTCACTGTTAGATGATAAACAGTTGGATCAGTAGCCTGGGTAGAAGATAGATGTGACATATCTTTATTATCTTTATAGTTCTTGTATCAGTGGTGAGCATTTGGCGCTGGGGATATATTTTTAGCAGAGGCATCGGGTTTTACATAAATAGTACATGTCTTTGTCAAAGGCCTCATTTCCCTATTCTCCTCAGTCATCTGCTACTGTGTCTACACCTCCGCCTTCACACGTTATTCACAAGTGTAAATAAGAGCTACCAGGCTGGAATCACTTTTTTCTTCTCCATGGCACTGTGAGGTGGAGGCTTTGCCCACTGTCCATGGCCAGAGCACCAGGCTGCACCCCACTTTGGCAACTGCCTCAGCCCTGCTTCATGCTCGAGAGGCAGCAGTAGGAGTCAGCACATCGGGAGTGAGGTTTCCATGGAGGACGAGTGAGCAAGGAGAGGAGAATATTCTTGGGAAGACAGTGCCTTCATCATCCAGTAATCATCCCCTTCTCAGGGGCTGAGCCCCTTCTCTCCCCACTAAGAAGTCTGGCTCTAGCTGAGGAGCCTTGGAGGATGGGGGTGGCTGACCAGAAGGTGCTCAGATGTCATGTCATTTGGGTCATTTGTCTCTGTCTTTACTTCCAGGCTGACTCACTGGAGGAAGGGGTTGGCATGAGAAAAAAAGTTGGAGTGTGTGGGCTCCGGCCTCAAGAACACAGGTAACTCAAGGCAAAGACTCTGAGGACTTTGTGAAAATGCCAGGATCTTTGTTTTCTTCACAAGTCACGCTTTGATTGTGTCTTGTGAAGAATTACTTGAAATAAGAGGGGCCTGGGGACTTATTTTCCAGGATGGCAGAGAACAAGGGTTCAGACCACATCCAACCCCGAGGGAGGGTCAGAGTTGGACCCTCTCCCCCAAGGTCCCACAATAAGGGAGTATTATATGAAGAGGAGACCCTGGTGGCATAGTGGTTAAGAGCTACAACTGCTAACCAAAAGGTCGGCAGTTCAAATCCACCAGGCGCTCCTTGGAAACACTATAGGGCAGTTCTACTCTGTCCTGTAGGGTCACTATGAGTCAGAATCAACTAGATGGCAATGAGTTTGGCTTGGTTGTTGTTTTTTTTTTATATGAAGAAGAAAGTGGCATTAGGATTGGAGGAAGACTTGTTAACAGCCTGCGATATGCAGATGACACAACCTTCCTTGCTTGAAGTGAAGAGGACTTGAAGCAGTTACTGATGATCAAAGACTAGCCTTCAGTATGAATTGCACCACCATAAAGAAAAGAAAAATCTTCACAACTGGACCAGTAAGCAATATCATGATAAACAGAGAAAAGATTGAAGTTTGTTAAGGATTTCATTTTACTTGGATTCACAATCAATGCCCATGGAAGCAGCAGTCAAGAAATCAAACAATGTATTGTATCTGGCAAATCTGCTGCAAAAAACCTCTTTAAAGTGTTAAAAAGCAAAGATATCACTTTGAGGACTAAGGTGTGCCTAACCCAAGCCATGGTATTTTCAGTTTCCTCAAATGCAAAGTAAAGCTGGACAACGAATAGGGAAGACTGAAGAAGAATTGATGCCTTTGAATTCTGGTGTTGGCAAATAATATTGAATATACCACGGACCGCCAGAAGAACAAACAAATCTGTCTTGGAAGAAGTCCAGCCAGAATGCTCCTTAGAAGCAAGGATGACAAGACTTCGTCTTACATACTTTGGACATCTTGTTAGGAGGAACAATTCCCTTACATCATGCTTGGTAAAGTAGAGGGTCAGCGAAAAATAGGAAGACTCTCAACGAGATTGATTGACACAGTAGCTGCAACAGTGGGTTCAGAGATAGCAAAGATTGCGCAGGACCAGACAGTGTTCCGTTCTATTGTACATAGGGTTGTTATGAGTTAGAACCGACTCAATGACATCGAACAACAACAAGTAACCTATGGTGCATTTCTCTGTGGCAACATGGAAGATGCTGGCTAGTTCTCTAAGTTAGAAGTCAAGCTACTATTTTGATTAGAGCTCTGTAAAGACATATGCCTATGAAAAAAGCCTAGAAAGGAATACTAATGATTTATTATGTTTGAGAGCTTATAGGTTATTCATTTTGTTGTAATCTATATTTTCCAAACTGGCCCCCTTTCTGTTTCCCAGCCTTGATAAGGGCATTTGCACTTGTTCTCGCTTTCCAAAATGCTCTTTCCTCAGTGAGCTGTGTGGCTGAATTCTCTCACCCTCAGAAGACGCATCCTCAGAGAGCCTTCCCTCACCACCAATCCACATTGGGTCCACTACATCCCTTAGAGACGTTTTCAACTGGAAGGACAAAAACCAGAAAATTTGACTAAAATTAATTTAAAAATAGGAGTTTAGGAGTGGAAGAGTTCACTTTCAGCTGGGGACATCCAGCGCACGTGAGCATTACATCCACCGTAGAAACGTAGATTAAGTAATGAGACATCTATTCTTGTTTTTTTGTTGTTGTTGTTGTTTTTTGTTTTCTGTTTTTATGAGCAATAGTAACTGTTAGGTTAGGGTGCTTGTCTTAATTTTCTGCTGTTGCTGTAACAAAAATACCACAAGTGGGTGGCTTTAGTGAACAGAAATTTATTTTCTCATAGTTCAGGAGGCTAAAAGTCCAAATTCAGAGTGTGGCTCTAGGGGTGTGATGATTAATGTTATGTGTTAACTTGGCTAGGCTGTGATTCCCAGTGGTTTGGTATACACTATGTAATCACCTTCCATTTTGCGATCTGATGTGAACAGCCAATCGGTTGAAAGGGGCGTTTCCTTGGGGGTGTGGCCTGCCCCCAGTATAAAAATGGATGTTCTGGCAAATCTCACTTTCTTTCTCCACACTGCGCTCTTCTCATCATCCGACCTCTGGTTCTTGGGACGTAAGCCTGCAGTAGTCTCTGGCCTGCCACCTGACCTACAGGTTTTGGGTTTGTCAGTCCCTGCAACCAAGTGAGCCAGCAGAGGTCTTCAGCCTGTCATCTGGCCCATGAATTTGGGATTTACCAGCCCCTACAATGGTGTAAGTCATCCTTACAGTTGCTTGAGCCGTTTCCTTAAGTAAATTTCTCTCTATATCTGTTTATATACACTACACTGGATTTGCTCCTCTACAGAACTCAGACTATGACAAGGGGGAAGTGCTTCTTTGTCTATTTTAACTTCTATTAGCAGCTGTCCTTCAGGTTCGTGGCTTGTAGGTTCATCTGTGTTTATCATCATCAGATAGTGTCTGTGTTACCCCATTTATGCTTCCTTGTCTCTGCGACTGTGTTGCTCCTTATAACTCAGAAGTGATTAGCTTTAGGACACAGCCTACACAGATATAGTCTCATTAGCATAAGAAAGAAAATCTTGTTTCCAAAAGGAATCACATCCACAGGTATAGGGGTGAGGATTTCAGCATATATTTTGGAGGGACACAATTCAATCCATAACAGTGGTATAAGGAGAGTGGGTGCTGTTCTTAGGGATGATTGAAATAAAGCATTAAGATTCTATAACTTAATGTTATTTATTGCTGCCCAGACAATTTATTCATTCTTACAATTTCACAAGCTGCCTTTCGTCTTGACTAATTTATTTTCTTGTGTCATAATAGAACCTTGCTTTCCACATGGCTGAAGCAAAGGGGGACAAATGATGAGTCGCTAATTGACTAGGATTCATTCATTCAGCAAATAATTATTGAGTGTGTATTCTGAGTAAACAGTATTGATCAGAGGGGGAATCTGTTGTACTGGAGGAAAGGAAAGTATCAATGTTAGTTAATAGAAATGAGAGTTAAGATAGTAACTTTAGAAAATAATACAGAGATTGATGGGATCCTGGAGAGGACGCCAGAAGAACTGAAGAAAATTTCTCTTCTCTGGACCACCAGAGTAAGGGCCCAGGAGGTGTTTGATGGAGTTGAGTTAAGGTTTTAGTAAAGGCTGACATAGGCATAGATCGCTCCTGATTGCCCTGACAATGGAGGTCCCTTCCTATGCTAATAAGGAAAACACGTATAAATAAAGTGAAGGGCAATGATGGTGGGGTAACAGGTAGCCCATTTAACTCTGCCTCAGGGGAGATCAACAGGTTGGGAAGTGGGGTATCCTCTGTGTTGCTTTGCCTGTTCTAGCTGTTAACATCACTGTATGGGAAGTGTTGAACTAAAGAACAGTGGGTTCATTTCCCTGGTGGATAAACTGTAGAAAGCCTGCTGTATGGATTGCTCACCCTTTTGCTTGCCATTCTCCCAAAATCTTGATTCTCCCCAGAGAAGGGGGGGGGGGCGTCAAACAGGAAGTTAACATTTACCACGTGCCAGGCACTGTAAAAAAAGGGTGGCTAGAGAAGACAAAGTAAAGTATTATATGACATATGCAAAGACCTGCAGATAGAAAAAGAAGGGAAGAACACGCTTAGCATTTCTCAAGCTGAAAGAACTGAAGAAAAAATTCCAGCCTCTAGTTGCAATAGTGAAGGATTCTACAGGGAAAATATTAAACGACACAGGAAGCATCAAAAGAAAATGGAAGGA
>NW_004444122.1:1812206-1818068 GCF_000243295.1 Trichechus manatus latirostris | reverse complement strand
CGGTCAAGAAATCAAAAGACTCATTGCATTGGACACATCTGCTGCAAAAGACCTCTTTAAAGTGTTAAAAAGCAAAGATGCCGCTTTAAGGATTAAGGTGTGCCTGACCAAAGCCATGGTGTTTTCAGTCGCCTCATATGCACGTGAAAGATGGACAACGAATAAGGAAGATCAAAGAAGAATTGATGCCTTTGAATTGTGGTGTTGGCAAAGAATATTGAACATTCCATGGATTGCCAAAAGAACGAACAAATCTGTCTTGGAAGAAGTACACTCAGAATGCTCTTTAGAACAAGGATGACGAGATTACATCTCACATACTTTGGACATGTTATCAGGAGAGGTCAGTCCCTGGAGAAGGACATCATGCTTGGTAAAGTAGAGGGTCGGCGAAAAAGAGAAGGACCTCAATGGGATGTATTGACACAGTGGCTGCAACAGTGGACTCAAGCATAACAACGATTGGGAGGATGGCGCAGGACGGGGCAGTGTTTCGTTCTGTTGTATGTAGGGTTGCTGTGAGTCAGAACTGACTCGATGGCACCTAACAACAACAACAATAACAAGCACTGTAACGGGTACTGGAGTTCACTGGTGAATACAGTTCCTGTTTTCAGAGAGCTTATAAAAGTCCAGTGGGGGAGGTAAATGAGAAAACGGTCAACTTCAATGGTGTGGTAAGTGGTTCATGGGAGTAGGCAGGGGGTAATGTGAGTCTTACTCAAACTTCTTAAAGAAAAGTCATTTTAGGTCCCTGAGGACCTGGGGGTGGATCTCCAGGGAAGGGGATCAACATTTGCAAAATCCCAGAGTAAAAAGAAGATATATGTGTTTGGGGGGCTGGGTATGGTTTGTGTGGCTGGAACATGATGTGCAAGGAGAGAGGGGTGAGATGAACCAGAAGTGGGCAAGGACAGGATAATGAGGGCCTTGCATCTGCATCACTGATGGGAAGAAGCCAATAGAGAGGGAGAGGTTGGGGTCATAAAAGAGAGTAGGGTCCATGAGCATAAGATCCAGGGGATGGGATCCTGAGCAGAGGTGCAGGGTTCAGGCTCA
Organism: Trichechus manatus latirostris; assembly: GCF_000243295.1. Classification (NCBI taxonomy): domain Eukaryota; kingdom Metazoa; phylum Chordata; class Mammalia; order Sirenia; family Trichechidae; genus Trichechus; species Trichechus manatus. The sequence goes on along the minus strand of NW_004444122.1, from coordinate 1,817,009 downwards.
CACAGGGGAGAGAAAGTCTGTCATTGTCACAATCAAGAACGAGGTCAGGATGAGCATGGAGACAGCTAACCTTGGAAAGGCAGTAATGCAGGAAGGCTGACGGTGTAGCTGACTCATGACTCCTCTCTCTGCGGAGTAGGGAGTGATGTGCCCTGCTGAAAGCAAGGTTCTGAGGCAAGTAGGAAGCTCCAGGAGTAACTGAGGGGCTGGGAATGGAATGGGAATCAGAGCTCTTAAGGAAAATGAGTAAGGATTCCTGGGCAATTTAAGACTCATTTGTGGCTCAAGACAACATATTTATAGGGGCACTAATCTGTGAAATTATATGATACTCTCTAGCAGTATAAAGACAAGTGGGGATAGGAGGAGAATGGTTTAGGGTTGGCGTTTTGATGTGATGGGAAGTCGGAAGAATTTTGGGTAAAGAGGCCCTCTTGAATACATTCATTTACTTTTGCTTCCCCACGAAAAGAAAGAAAAAAAAAAACTTAAAGGGGTATTTTTAAAGTATAAGTCCACAAACATAAATGAAAAGACATCAACAACAAAATTTTGAAGGCTAAAAAGCAGATGAAGAAGGGCCAATTGATTTAGCCCTTTATTGCTCCAGTAGAAGACTGGAGGTTTAATTTCCAGAGAGGATGGAAGAGAGTGTTTGGACTAGTACAACAGGCAGAGTGCAGAGTGGGAGTACCATACTGAACATAGGAAAATTAAATGAAGCAGAAGCCCTCTGACTTCTTTTCCTCAGCTCCCAAATGCCGGCAGCCTGACCTCCATGCTCGTGCCAGGAGCTGGACAATGCCTCTCAGGGGAGTCTGACCACCCAGGACATAAAGATCTGGGGCAATGGGGGTCGTCCAGCAAGATAAACCAGCCAGATTATTGTACGGTGAGATCCAACCCAGTAATGTGCTCAGAGCTTCCAGCCAGGTTTTTATTGCCCCAGTTTTAAGTACCAGTAGGCAGTCACGGAATTGCAGGAATAACCTGATGAGGAAATCTTCTGAAGAGAAACATAGAGGCTAGAGGAAACACAGAAATGGAAGAATGGCCAAAAACTAGGAGGTCAGAGCCCTGAACTAGAAGAAACAGACCTGAAAAAGGGCCTAGAATCAATAACGTGTGCCTAACATTTGCCAAAATATAAAAAAGAATGAGGTGTCCAAAGCATGTGCCTTTTTCAAGGAACCCATGCCAGAGAGGGTCAGGGATGCCAGTGGTGTCCTGGTACCACAAAGGCACCTGCTAGGTTCTGATCAGGTGGAGCAGACGTCCCCAGAGATATTCCCAAAGGCAGCTCTAAAGTGTGGATTTTATGAGAGTCTGGGGATTAGCCTCATGCTTTTCAGTGGGAACCTGGAAGGGCCAGGGGTTATTCTATCTGATCCATAGGTGTTTCATTGATTGATTTTTCAGAAGTAGGTCACCAGGCCTTTCTTCCTACCCTATCTTAGTCTGCAAAATCTGCTGAAACTTTATTCAGTATCATAGCAACACACACACCATGACTGACAGGTGGAGGCTGTGCATAAAGTGCATTGGCCAAGAATCAGACCCGGTCTCCCGTATGAAAGGTGAGAATTCTACACTGAACCATCATCAGTGTCCCATTGACGATACAGAATAGATATAAATTAATATATCTGAAGATAAGAATGTTATACAATGCTATGGACACAGGGTCAAGGAGAACTGTACTTTTCTTCCCTGCATTTCTAAAAGTTTCTACTTCATGGTGAGTGCCTAAAAGAACATTAGAGTTGAGGAGATGAATGAGACTAGAGAAAGTAGAACACCAGAATGATCTCGTGGGCTCAAATAGAAATGTTTTATAAAGCAGTTTGGGCAATAGATAAAAAGAAGCAGAATCCAACAGCTGATAGAAAAAGTAACTGTGAGTTGAGAGTTCCAATTTAATACTAAGAATGAGTTCTAATAAGGAAATAAATCTAAAGCTAGACTGGAAGTACGATGCTAAATCAAAGTAAGAATATACATGTCCTACATATGACCCCTTCCTACTCTTGCACCCAAGGCAGGCATTGCTCATCAATCACAGCACTCTCTTGCTGACCATGCAGTGAGGCTGAGGTTGCTGTTCTACTTCCTACCCTGGTTAGGATGGCCTGGGGGCAGAGCAGAGTCTAGCAGGGCCAGGAACTAGGAAAACAGCAGAATCTAGGCAATGAAGCAGGTGTAACATCCAGAAAAGTTTGTTTCCTCTTAGCTCAAATGTCATTTTTCCTTTAATATTCCAGTCTCCTTATGAAGTAATGGTACAACAGATTAACAAAAACACCATTAGCAAAAACTAATAATGAGTTAGGAAATATGATTTTTTAAATCATAGTTACAACAGCAGCAAAATTATAACATACTTAAGAGTAATATTACAAAAATGAGTAAGATATTCATGGTGCAAACTATAAAACTTTACTGAAAGATACCAAAGACTATCTAAATGGAGAGATATATAACATTTCCATGGGTGGAAATATTCAATAATATAAATTCTCTCCCAATTAATTTATATTTTATATTCATCCCAAATTAATAATAATTAACACTTATAAGTCACTTGGAGTCCTGGTAGCTCAGTGGCTAAAAGGTCAGCAGTTTGAATCCACTAGCCACTCCTTGGAAAGCCTATGGGACAGTTCTACTCTGTCCTATAGGGTCACTCTGAGTCGGAATCAACTCGATGGCAATGGGTTTGGTTTTGGTTTGGTTATAAATAACTTATTATATACTAGCCACACTCAAAAGAACTTTTCATCAACATGGAAAACTTATTTTAAAATTTACGTGGAGCATTCAATCGGTAAGAGTATAGCCATGACAATTTTGAAAAAGAAGTAGCTTTCTAGATTTCAAAATATGTTGTAAGGCTATAGGAATAAAAACAATGTGGTATTTGTGCCAGAATAGACAGACAAACTAACAGAACAAAAACAGACTCATGTAGAAATGGGAATTCGCACACAAATAAAACCACATGTGACCCATGCCTTCAGCAGTTCTAGAAAACAGAGAATACCATGAACATCAAAGTGTCTATACGTATAGTAATGCACTCCAAAATCTAACAGCCTCCACTCTCCACTACAGCATGAGAAGTGAAGAACAGGAAGGATTGAGAGACTCTGATGAAAAAGAGAATTGAGTGAAGGGCATAGAAGAAACACAGACAAAATCACCCCTAAAAAAGAGAGTCTAACCCTAAAAGCCAAAGTACTGAACATAGTTCTGGGACTTATTGGTTCAAACACCAGCTGTAGGACTGAGCTTAAAAGTAAGCAGAACAACAGAAAATATTGAAACGTTGGACTTAATTAAAATTAAACGTCTGCCCTACAAAAGACCCTGGTAAGAGAATGAAAATGCAAGCCACAGACTGGGAGTAAACATTTGCAAAACACAAATCTGTTAAAGAACTTCTATCCAAAATATACAAAGAACTCTTTAAAACTCAACAGTAAGAAAACAAACAACTCAATTAAAAAGTGGGTAAAAGATCTGAGTAGACATTTCACCAAAGAAGATAGACAGATGGCAAATAAGTATATGAAAAGTTGCTCAACCTCGTATGTCGTTGTTGTGTGCCATCGAGTCAATTTCAACTCATAGCGCCCCTGTATGCCAAAGGAGAACTGCCCCATAGTGTTTCCTAGGCTGTAATCATGACGGGAGCAGATCACCAGGTCTTTTCTCCTGCAGACTTACTGGTGGGTTTGAACTGCTGACCTTTCGGTTAGCAGCCACAAGTGCTTAACCATTGGGCCACCAGGGCTTCTTAAGGAATTACAGATTAAGACAATGAGATACCACTACGCACCTATTAGAATGCCAAAAAGCCAAAACACTAACACCACCAAGTGCTGGCGAGGTTGTGCAACAACAAGAACCCTCATTCACTGCCAGTACCCATTGCTGTTGCGTTGATTCCGACTCATTGTGTGACCCTATAGGTCAGAGTAGAACTGCCCCATAGGGTTTCCAAGGAGTGGCTGGTGGATTCGAACTGCCATCCTTTTGGTTAGCAGTCAAATGCTTAACCACTGCACCACCAGGGCTCCTCATTGCTGGTGGAACTGCAAGATAGTACAGCCACTTTGAAAGACAGTCTGGCAGCTTCTTACAAAACTGAAGCACTAGCTCACCATATGATCCAGCAATCGTGCTCCTAGGTGTTTATCCAAATGAGTTGAAAACTTATGCCAACGTAAAATCCTACATAAAAATGTTTATAGTAGTTCTATTCATAATTGCTAAAAATTGGAAGCAACTGAGATGTTCGTCAATAAGTGAATGGATAAACTGTGGTACATCCATGTAATGAAGCATTATTCAGTGATAAAAAGAAATGAGCTGTTGAGCCACGAAAAGACTTGGAGGAATGTTAAAGTCATATTTCTAAGTGAAGGAAGCCACTCTGAAAAGACTATATCGTATATGAGTCAGGCTACATAGTATATGAATCCAACTATAGGACATTCTGGAAAAGGCAAGATTATAGAGACAGCAAAAAGAATCAATGATTGCCTGACACTTGGAGGGAGTGATGTTGGTGAGAGGGAATAAAAGGTGGAGCACAAGACATTTTTAGGGCAGTGAAACTATTATGTGATACTATAATGGTAGATACTTGACATTATGCATTTGTCAAAATCCATACGCCTGTACTGTACAAGGGGCCCTGGTGGAGCAGTGGTTAAGAGTGTGGCTGCTAACCAAAAGATTGTCCATTCAAATCCACCAGTTGCTCCTTTGAAACCCTATGGGGCAGTTCTGCTCTGTCCT